>NC_057800.1:614890045-614897420 GCF_018294505.1 Triticum aestivum
GCCTCCGTGCGCTGCCTCGCCGGCCTGCTGCGCCGTCCCGAGCGCGCGCAGCCGCTCGGGCTCCCCTCGGAATCCACCGGCCCGCGCCAGCACCTCCTGACGAAAGGAGGAAGGGGCCCCGCCGCCGCCGAGCCGCACGGGCTTTGCCCGGCGACCGCTGCCGGCGGCGGCGAGGGGAGGGAGAGGTGGTAGTGGGGTTGCTGGCGGCGGCGGATAGGTTTGCTCCCGAGCCGCCCGCGGGAGCGATACGGGAGCCAGGGAGCGACTGTTGTTTCACTACAAATCCTGTGGAGAAACTCACTACGAGGAGTTGGGAATGGAGGGAGTGCATTGCTTGAGTCTCTAAAGAACAATCGAGCAGTGATGCCGTTCATGTTATCCTCTCAGGCTGAGCCTTTTTTTGGGCCCCAAGTTTTGTTTTGATATCTAGTGTTGTTTTCAAGTTTTTCATTTGTGGGTGTGATGCCAGTATTTCCTATGTTTAGAACTACATTTGTTGTAGCTAGGGGTTGATGTTTGTGAACTGAATGATGTGTTGCGGTTTCGTTTTGATAATGAAAAGAAACCAAAGGTCTGTCCCCTGTTTATTGGGGAAAAAATGGCATCAAAGAGTGTTTCATACACAGTTGTTTGATTGGATGGAAACTTTCCTCCAAAACATAGTACGAAAGATTTCTCATGAAAAAACTCCCTAAAGATTCCATTCACGTGAATTAGAGCATCCACGTAGGGGGGGAAATGGACTCAAGCCCTCCACAAATCCTATGCAATTTTGTTAATCAATGGTTCATTCAGTTTTGAGAAAACCAAAACAAAGAAAATAGAAATAGTACATAAATAGAACTGACTGGATGTTGTCAACTCGAGAATTGCCCAGTTTCCTCCCTAATCACGAAAAGAGCATTGACTGGATGTTTTGTCCTCAAAACATTCGAAATGAACAATACTATTAAGGATCTGGGATGCTCCTTTCCTATAAACCAAAGCTAAATGATAAGTGCCACATGTTAGGTGTGTGGCACTCCGGCTCACATGTTTTTCGATGGCAATTTCAGTCACGCAAGGATGATGAATTGCAGTGACACACGATAAGTTTTTGCCAAAAAATAAACTGAAGCATTGCCATGCTTGCCAACAAAAGTTGCCATCCTCGCGTAACTAAACTTACCATAAGAAATGTTTGAAATTGCCATGTACTCATACCTGAGTGTGTGTGGCACTTAGGGCATCTCCAGCCGTTGGCTCCCCCAGGAGGGGCAAAAAAATGTCCCCTGGGGGCGCACCGGCGCTAAACCGCGCACTGGGGGCGTGATGCCCCCCTGTCGCGGCCCCCCACGGGTTTTTAAAATGTTCAAATTCGGCGCAAACACAACGCAAATATGGGCGAGTTCGTTCAAATTTAAACATATTTTATAAAAAAAAGAAAAAAAAACTAGCGCGGGCTACCCTCGCCGCCCGCCTCGCCGCCCGCCCACGCGGTTCTACATGCCGAGGAGGCTGTAGAACCGCGTGTAGTCACGCCGTCGTCGTCGTCGTCGCCCTCGCCTACGCCTCCGCCATCCCTGCTGCATCCCTCCCCCGGTTGGTGCGGCGGGTTGGACGGTCCGGGGGCGTCGTCGTCATCGCTATCGAGGACGATGACACCGTCCTCGTCTTCGCGCCCACGTTTGCGGGCGGCGATCTCCTCCAGGGCCCGGCGCTGCCGGACCATCTCCTCACGCACGTAGTCGTCGCGCGACCACCGCATGGCGTCCTTGTCGGAGAAGCCGCGCCGGGCTATCTCCTCGTACTCCGGGGGGAGGCTGGACTCCACCTTGGGCTCGACGAGGGCGCCGGAGCTGCGGGTACGCGCGCTGACAGGCGTGTCCTGGGGCTCTGGCTTGACGGGGCGGAGGTGGAGGCAGGGAGAGCCGCCGGAGCTGCGGGTATGCGCGCTGACAGGCGTGTCCTGGGGCTTCGGCTTGACGGGGCGGAGGTGGAGGCAGGGAGAGCCGCCAGACGAGGAGGAGGACGCCCCGGTCTCCATGCGCCTCGGCGTCCAGGAGCTTCCCCGGCGGCGTCAGAAGGACGGGGGAGCGGGGTACTCGAGGCGCGGCGTGTTGCCGCCCTCGATGTACTCGAGAACGGCCTCCAACGTGCGGCCGGGCATGCCCCACCACCGGCGCCGGCCATCAGAGTTGAGCCTGCCGGAGGGCACGACGCCGTTGGTGGCCTCGAGCTGCTCGGCGTGACGGCGGCGGAAGTAGGGCTCCCAGAGCGGGCTGTCGGGGACGTACCGTGGCCCCTCCCTCGCCGCCGGCGGCAGGGACACGCGGATGCGTGCGATCTCCGCACGCCGCGTCGCCCCGGTGGGTGGTGGTGGCACCGGCACGCCGCCGGCGCTGATCCTCCAAGCCCCGGGCACCCGCATGTCCGACGGGACCGGGTACTCGGCCTCGAAAAGGAGGCGAGCCTCGTCCTCGTGCAAATGACGGCGCCCGAATCCGTTCGCCGCCGCGCCGTCGCCTGGGAAACGCTCGGCCATGCTTTCTCAACTGATGACGGCGAGAGGAGGAAAGGGGGAGAAATGAGCGCGTCGTCGGTGGATGATCGGGGTGAGTCTCTCCGACGCGCTTGCAGTCGGCTTTTATAGGCGGAGACGCCGCGTGGTAGGCTTGGCCGGCGCGTTACGCGTGGCGTGATTGCGTGGCGGCCGAGGGACACGCCGCCCAGCCTTCACTGCGCCGCCCGTGAGACATCAATGGAGGCTGACCGGCGCGGCAGCTTTGGCATTGATTCGCTGCGGGAAACGAGGCGATAGGACGATGAAGGGGCGAGAAGAGGATAGAGTCGCTGACGCGGCGGGCCCGCGGCTCTTCGCGCCAAAAACGATTCGCCCGGCGCCCCCGAGCGACCCCCAACGCGCCGGGTTCGGGTTGAGTCCGCCGACGCCAATTTCGGCTCGAGCCAGCGAAAACTGGGCTCTTGGAAGCGCGACTGGGCCAATTTTTTTACGCCGGCGGACGAAAAGACGCCCGGGGGCCTTCTTGAAAGCGCGGCTGGAGATGCCCTTGTCAAGATCCAAACCAAATGCGTCTACAAGGAACTTTGTTCTGAAATCCTCGTACCTTAGTTTTTTCCATTAAAATTTTCCAAACCGAACGAGCCCAAAGAGTTCAGTCCTGGCTATAGACAGATAAAATGGGTCCACACGACCAATTATCCAACCAAGTGCCGACATCGATGATAATCACTTCGCAAAAACAAAAAGAAATGGAACAACAAGACTAAATTCTCCCAAGAATACACGGAGCGGCCAGATAACACGTAGACCAGCTTTCCACCGGCAAATTCCCTGTCCCATATCATGGCTTTCTCCAAACAAAAAATGTCTCGACGTGGTCCTTTTGCTGTTCTCTGAGTAATATCTAGATATCCTGTCCACATCCACATCAACTAATCGGAAATCTTTGCGCTAAAAGGAATCACCCTTTGCCGAGGGCACCCGTGGACCGAGCTTTTGCTTTACGCAAGCAGCGGTGGGAGGGAGGGATCACCTTCACCCACGAGATATTTCTTCGTCTCTTGTTTTGGCCGCTACGCTACGGTCCGGTCTCGCCTTATCTGCTCTGGCAAGGACGGGATAGGTCGTGCGTGCGTGCGTGCATCTCGCCGGCCGCCGATGCGTCAGCTCCGTCAGGTACCACTGTATCTGCCTGTCAACGGCTATCAATCTTTCACGTGATGACAACAGCAGAATTCCGTGGGATGCGCTGGGAGACGCGGGAAGATAAACATCTTTGAAGCGGTGCGGCACTGGCACTCTGCCAGGTGTTTGACCACCGGGCTCCGGTCTAGGGCGTGGGCGTGGGCGTGCCCCGTCTCCGAGGGGAGGGACTGCGCGGATGGATCCGGCGCGTGTACACCGAAGGCGGCTTTAAGAGTATATCCAGCCGTTAGACCCCTCACGCGGCGATTTTACGTGTCTTTGGACGAGCCGGCGCTTAAATCGGCGTGGGGCGAGCGGATTCCCAGCCGCTCGCTTCAGAGTTGTTCCGGATATGTTTTTTTTTAAAGCTCAATTCGGCGAAGTTTGGCAAAATTCGACAAACTTGATATTCATATTAAACATGTTCAGCGTTTTACATAAATTATTTAAAAAACTAATCTATGAGGCGAAGAACTCGATCAGCGCGGCGAAGTCGCCGACGTCGCCGCTGTCCTCGGCGGCGGCGGCGGCCTTCTCCTTCTTGATGGCGCAGCCGCCCCTGCTGGACCCTTGCCCAGCGTCTCCCTGGCGGACAAGCGGTGGCGGCGCGTCATCGTCGTCGCTGTTGTCGAGGACGACGATGCCTCCCTCGTCCCGGCCACGATGACGAGTTTCGAACCGCGCGAGGGCGGCGCGCTGGTGCTCCCTCTCCGTCTGCACCCAGTCGTCGCGTGCCCATTTGAGGGCCGCTTCGTCGTCGAGCACCTCCTCCTTGACGCCGTTGGCGAGCCCGGGCTCCGTCTTCACGGCGGGGACCCCTGGCTCCGTCTTCGGCTTGACTAGTCGGGGAGGAGCCGAGGACGAGGCGCGGCCGCCGCCTTCGTTGATGACGATGCCGGCCAAGCGGCTGCGCCGGTCGAGCGGGGTCTCCGCTACAGGCTCGGCCTTGACGCCAAACACCGCCGGAGAGCTGGAGGAGTAGGAGGAGGAACGGGACGAGGAGGACGAACCGAAGGCAAACCTCCTTGGCATCCATTGCCCGGCGCTGCGGCGGGGCGCCGACCGGTCCACGAGGGTATGCGAGCGGCGGATTGTTGCCGCCCTCGAGGTGCGCAAGAACCTCGCCGAGCGTCCGGCCGGGGACGGACCACCACAGGTGTCGCCCCTCGTTGTTCCACCGGTCGCCCACCACCATCGGTGCCCCGTTGGTGGAGGTGAGGCGTTGCTCCTGGCGGCGCTGGAAGTACGCCACCCACACCTCGTGGTTGTCAGTGGCGTACTGCGGGAAGGCGCGCTGCTCCTCGGTCAGCGACGACCGAACGCGGTCGACCTCGCCGGCGAAGAGATCGGGGCGTGCGACGACGTCCGACAGGGGGGATGGGGACGCCTCCGGCGCTGAGCCTCCATCCTGTCGGCCCAACGCGCATGTGTGGAGGCGCCGGAATGTTCGCCTCGGAAAGCATGTACGCCTCCCACGTTTGCAGCGAGCGGCGGCCGAAGCCGCTGGCCGCCGCTCCGTCGCCGGGGAACCGCTCACACATTGTCGTGGTGGATGGGGTTGGGAGAGAGGAGAGGATCGTCGGCGATGTAGAGAGACAACAGATGTTCGTTAGCGGAGAGAGAGAGAGAGCACGGCGTATGTGGCCAACGGCGGGGTGGGGGCGCTTTTTATAGCCGCCGGGGAGGCGTGTGTATGCGGGGCGGGGGAGGAGGGGGCGCCGCGCCGCCCGTGAAGAGCCGCCTCGTGAGGAATCAATGGAAGGCTGACCGGCGGCAAACTTGGCATTGATTCCCTGCGGGAAAACGAGGCGTTCGCATGACGACGAGGCGAGTGTCGCTGACTCGGCGGGCCCGTGACTCTTTCACGCCAAAACCATTTCACCCGGCGCCCCCGAGCGCCCTCCAGCGCGTCGGGTTCGGCCTGGGTCCGCCGGCGCCAAATTCGGCCCGAGCCGGCGAAAATTGGGCTTCTGGGGCGTGACTGGGCCGATTTTTGTGCGCCGGCACGAAAAAAACACTTGAAGAGGGTGTGTTGGGGGCTCGGCTGGAGATGCTCTAAAGGATAAAACTTGTCATCTCGACTAGGGTTGAGGACAAGCGGCTCTTTATTTCAAGCCATGTGTTTAACTCCAACGCGAATCATTAAATCGCCCGAATGGTGGACAGTTTTAGTCATTCAACGGCGGTCATAAAATTTGTTTGGATAGGTTCACGCGTTCGTAATCCCTCGAACCGATACCAAGCTGGAACAGATTTGCGGAGAGTCTAGACGTCCGCCATGTCGGACTCCCACAACGCAAACCCACCGAAAACCCACACTCCTGCTGCATCTGCTCCACCTTGACCGCATTCACTTCAATATGCCAGCATCCCGCATACCCACATTCATCGCGACGTGGATCGAAAAGCCTCCTCTGAGGCAAATCGTCCTCTCAGAGTCTTATACCCGATCCCGGCGAGTCTCGCAGGGGTATTCCCTTGGGTACGGCGTCTCGCTTGCGATGGTGTCCTCCTCAGATGCAAACTCAGCGATTAGCGGCGGTGGCGGCGGCAGCAGATCCCGATCTGGAGAACTTTTTCGACCAACTGGATCTCAATGATGAGGAATTTGATGATGTGGAGATAGATGAAGAGGACCCGGAGATCTAGGAAAGCATTCGTTGGTTAGCCCTAGCTAGGGTTCATACCAACAAAACTTTCTCCCCATCAGCCTTTTACAAGGAGATGAGGGCGGCTTGGAACCACACGCGAAGTGTTAGATTCCGGCCGGTCGGGCCGAATAGATTCATCGTCCAGGACTCATTCTTGGGGGACTGGGAACGGATCATGAAGTAAGGTCCATGGTTATTCCGCAACATGGCGGTGCTGCTGTGCACGTATGATGGATTCAGTCGGGCTGAAGATGTGGTGTTTGATCACATGCCAATATGGCTTCAGATTCATAAGCTCTGGGATCCCTATTGCAATGAACATATTGTTGAGAAGCTGTTGAAGGGTGCTGGGAAGATCTTGGAGATGTGGCTGAATAGGAACACGAGAGGTGACTATGTGAGGGTTAGGGTGAATCACAACATCAATCACCCCCTTAATGAGTTCGTTTGTATTGCGCGAGCAAGGGAGTGTCAGGTGTACCTTGTTCAATATGAAAAATTAGCTCGTTTCTGCAAGGTGTGTGGGCTGATAGTCCATGATCATAAGGAGTGTGGTCTATGTATACATGATAAGAAACAGATGAAGTATGGGGACTGGTTGTATGCGGACGGGCCGTCCAGGCCAAGACAAGGCGCTGCTATGAGCAGGCAACCTAGCCCCCGTCCCTCGGGTAAGGCGGGGAGCCTGCCAGCTCCTTCTGTTCCAAGGGAGGAGAGGACCGACCCGGAAACCCTAGACACGGCGACAAGCCCTCTGAAGCAGGTCACTGCCAAAATGGATGTGGACAAGGATGCAAGAAAACATCTGAATATGGATGTCCTTGAAGCAGGGATCAGCAACGCTCCTGGAGCTCCTAAAGCGTTGCTGGCTCTCACCGATGGGAGTGGGGTGGATGCTCGAGAGAACAACTCGCCAGCGAGCAGTGACTCAAGCAACAAGCAGCTGAAAATTTCGAAGACAGTGACAATAATGAGATGTTGGCGGCCTCCCTCGAGGAGGACCGTTGGACGCAATGAATATTTTGTCTTGGAACTG
>NC_057800.1:614897771-614959837 GCF_018294505.1 Triticum aestivum
TTTTGGCCCTCTCAAAAGCTAATAACCCCAAGCTAGTCTTTCTCTGTGAGACTAGGCAGGATTCAGCGAAGGTGGAGAAGTTGAAGTGGCGACTCGACTTAAAGGGCTTCCATGGTGTCAGTAGCGATGGACGGAGCGGCGGACTAGCTTTGTTTTGGGATGAGTCTCTCTCAGTTACGGTGCTCGAATCTTGCAATAGCTTCATTGATGTTCGTGTTCAGGATGGAGGCTCCGGTGTTTTATGGAGAGGCACCTTTGTATATGGGGAGCCGAGAGTGCACTAGTAGAAAAAGGCCCATTTGTCCCGGTTCCAGAACCAGGACTATAGGGTCGGTACTAAAGCATGTATGACTATATTCGGAATACATGCCTACATTACATTGATGAATTGGAACTAGTTCCGTGTCACCCTATGTTATAACCGTTGCATGATGAATGCCATCCGACATAATTATCCATCATTGATCCATTGCCTACGAGTTTTTCACATATTGATCTTTTCTCCGTTACTTTTCCATTGCCACTGTTACGATTGCTACCAAATTGATGTTGTTACTTCTGCCACCGTTACCGTTATTTCCATACTACTTTGCTACTAAATACTTTGTTGCAGATATTAAGTCTTTTAGGTGTGGTTGAATTGACAACTCAGCTGCTAATACTCAAGAATATTCTTTGGCTTCCCTTGTGTCGAATCAATAAATTTGGGTTGAATACTCTACCCTCAAAAACCATTGCGATCCTCTATACTTGTGGGTTATCAAGACCAGCTCCTCATCCGGCTGCTCCGCCTTGTCCTCCTCCGGCTCTGCCACCTCCATCGAATCCGGCTGCTTATCCTCTTCCTCACCTCCTCCGGCTTAGGCGAGCCCGGAGGCAGGCCGACAGCGATGCGGGCAGCGCGCCTCGCCCAGATCTCGTCCTTAATCTGGAACCTGCGCTCCTGCATGAACATAGCATATGTGGTCTTCTTTTGCCAAGCCATGGCAAAGCCGGAGGGCGTGGGAAGAGCGACAGAGCAGGAGAGAGGTGAATGGGCTTGGGCTGGCGGCGTGAAAAGGGTGGAGGTGGATGTGGCTGGGGTTGGAGGACGCCAGCTGGCTTAAATGGCCAGATTTGGCCTCGGGCGGCGAGCCAGAGCGGCGCCACGCGACATTCACACCCCCATTGGAGGAGACGTCCGTCAAACCGCCGGGTTTTTCCGGGCGATTCTGTGTGGGACCCATCATCAGTCCAACGTGCTGGACGCGCCCGGGCACGTCCATATCCGCCTTATATTTAGGCTAGATATGAGAGATGCTAGTCAGTCCAGACGTTTGAGGCCTGTTTTATGTGCCCGTCTGGGCCCAGATTATTAAAGGAGATTTGGGGTGCCCGACTATAGATGCTCTAAGGCATGCAACTCCGATGATGCATGTTGCCTCATTTTCGACCGAGTTGGCTTGTACATCTAGTTGTCACTAGAATGTTTTGGGAACAATCAGACGGAACAAATTGTCTCGGCCTGGCATGATTATTCTGTTGTCAACTCTAGATTACCTCCTGATGTGTCTTCGTCGGATCTCACATGATTCAGCCAGTGCTGGTTTTTTGGTGGATATGTTTGGATCCAGTCTTCATTCGTTTTGTTTTGAGTGTCTAGTGGTTTGATACTTATGATCTATGACTTTTTTCATCGAGGATGGTTGTTGGTGCGCTGGTTCTACGTGACGGCGACATTCGATTGTCTAATACAATACGATTTGTCCGGCTTCAGTGAGGAAGGGTCGATGACGTCGGCATGCCTTCGGCTCGCTCCAGTGTTTGTAGTTCTTACTAGGTGGTCCACAGATCTGATTGTAATTTTAATAAATTTGGTGTTCTTTGTACTATTATGATTGAAGATGAATAGATTGAAAAATTTTCACGCAAAAATCCTAGAAACCAAGTGAACCATTCGGTCAACAACAATTTCTACTTTTGTAAATGCCTTAACCAGATAGTAAAGTGCCTTAATTCTCGAGGGACTGCCGAAAATCGGCGGGGCTTCGCTCCACAAGCAGAAAGTTTTTGAACATTGCGATTCTGCTTAAAAACGATTGTGTTCACGTCTCAGAAGAAGAAAAACGTCGCGACTTCCTAGGACGGTTTCGCCGTAGAGATAACGCCAACGCCATGATCATTCGTCGCAGCCTGGCATTGCACGACGGCCTCGGCTCTACCCAGCATAACAATTCAATTCAGCTACTCCAAAGCAAGACCGAGCTTGACCATACTGATACCAACACCATTCAGGAAAAGTTGATGCTCGTCATGTCCTCCTGCCGTGCTCGGCATACGCAGAAGCCGGAAACCACGATGCACAAAACACCGGAACAAATTAACTGAAACAGTATGGCGATCACAGAGCCAAACAAACTATCGCCGTTCATTGGCTACCCCAATTCGTATCATGCGCGTGCGTGCAGGACTGCAGAGGTTCCATCAAACCTTCAGGCAAGAACACATGCAAACACCAAGGCAGGAACACTCAGGAATCAAATCACAAAGACGGACCCCAGAGAAAAATTTGAGCGGTGAAGCTCTTTTTACAGTTTCAAAGAATTCAAGCGTTCTCTCAACAAATATACAGAAGAAGAAAAAAATCCCGTCTCGCAATTAAGAAATTGGACATACGAGCCCCCGTCGAATCAGCAAGGCTGGCAAGAGCAGAACCTAGTCCAACAAATCTGAATCCTAGTAATAAGCTGTGAGGCTCACATGATATTTCGATGCACCCAATCGCATCCGATCAGCATCCATGGCTGCCCCCACGAGGTACAGAATCTTTATATCATCAATTCATGGAGCCATGCATCATATAATTGAGACAGGTAGGGCACGGGGAACCGGCCAGCTGGTGACAAGCGTCAGGTTTGGGGCAACTTTAATGATGAAACGATTGTACCATAGTACATAATCCAATGATCAGGGAGCACGGCAGTTTTCTCCCTTGAGCAACAACATCCATCCATGCATGCCTGATTTGAAGACCTGAAAACAGATACGGCAAAATGATCAGGTGCCAGTCCTCCCACTTAGGCAAATAACAAAGAGGCAGATGATGCAGTATTACTAGTTCATTTTAGGCTTTTCTTGACTGTCTAGCACTTTAAAAATATTAGTATTGTAGATCAGAGCTTTTGTACACCAAATATGCCTATGGAAATAGAGCCACAAGAACTACTAAACCTTGATGACCGAGGCGGGAAAAGATAAATGACGCGGTCCAGATAGTTAGTACTCTATAGGAACTACAGGCAAGAGCTTCCAGGAAGCTTGTAGATTATAGCGTTTTTGATGACCACAATCTATGTGGACCTAGATCTAGGGCAGAGGCAAATAAAAGGTCCAGCAACACCATAAATAGGTCAGGAAACCAAAGGATGTACACCCAATACTCTACTGAAAGGAACAATGTAAGATAAGCGGTAACACTGAACGACAAAAAAATAGTGATCTAAACGCTTTTATATTTTACGGAGGGAGTACCAATCAGTACAAAATAAGATTGGCAGCAACCGTTTCCTACCCCTCAAAAGGAAAACAAGTAAGCTATGGTGCTACGAAGGAAAATGACCACCAGAGAGGCGAAGAGAGAACAACTATTCCAAATACTGGTCATGTTCAATGATACTGGTACTAGCATACAAGCCAGAGTTTAAATTTAGACAGACAGAACTGCTGTCATGTAAAACAAGGTGACAGCATACACGAGCTTCCAATTCTGAATTGCCTTAATCAGACTAGGGCAACAGATGGTCAGAAATAGAAACCTGAAAGCGAGAGAAGCAGGGACATCCGGACATGACTATACTAAGATCTGCAAAGCAGAATAGACAAACTCATGGAAGCATGCCCAACCAATTAAAAACCTGCCATGACTGTACTAACCAGTTAGACATAACCAAAGCATCTTCATCAACTCCATATGACCTATAACTGCACTTAAGACACCGCATAGAACCTGGCTGTCTTCAACAGTTAAAACAGTAATCTGGACGGCATGAACCTAGCTTTTCACCGGTCAACCAGGAAACCAGGACATATAACAATACAAACAGCGATTCTGAAAGAAACCTGATTCTGACTAAGATGACTCATACAGAAACACACTACAGAGACATGAAACTAGAGTTGCTGCTACCAACACCATTCCAGATTTATATCCTTCCTAAAAGGCATGTGATTAAGCGAGGCATTGATTTGAAACGCCATTACAGCACCAATGCGCTAAGCGCGTCCAGTTGATACTTGCCACGTCAGCTCGTGTTGTTACGATCACAAGCATGCATGGCTGCCCGCCCAATCGCACGGCGCACAGGCCATCATGCCATAAACACATCACCTCATGTTCGCTCGTTATATATAACACACTGATATTATGGGAAGATGTCTACCGCAATAAAATATCTCCACTAATATAAAAAGCACCAGCCCTGGCTGATCCAAAACATCCTAACCGCTCAACCATCCGCGTATGGCGGTTCAGATTGATTCCATGTTTTGCGCAGCATCACACACCCAATACCTTAGACTTGTTACAATTTACCCACCACTGCCACTGGTTATAAGGCTCTCCCCACCACTGCCTTCTTCTCAATCATGCAGACATCCCCTCCCGAACGTGCACCACACGTGTTTGGTTAATAGTACATACGTAACATGAGTATATGATAGGACTACTGGGTAATAAATGAACTGAAGTGCACATGTAACATGGGGATCTACTTATTCGATTACAATCATATAGTAAAAGACTAGAACCTCAATGATGGTTAATATGCAAGACAAAAATAATTAAGCTTCAGTTTGCTGGGGTCTAATCATGACCAATCACTTACGCTTGCTACAAACAAACGTATATCCATCTGTTCCCTTAGATGATCAATTCACTGTCAATATTTTGGTCTATTTTATTGAGCCAAACTGTTGTGGTAGCTTCATCATAGGAAAATACCGATTTCACGGCCATTGCTAGGAAAAAAGAAATGGGGAGTCTCATTATTTGGCGCTGGTGTATAATTGGCAGCATGGCACAATAATTTGAAATGGAATGTAATTAGTTTTAGGGTTTCGTTATAATGCAACAATCACATCCAGCTACCTACGTGTGTGATGCAGTGTGAATGAGCGATGCTAAGGACCTGTAAGAAGTATGAGAACATATACTAAAAGCTGGAAGTAACACATGCCTTAGAATCTACGGAGCACGCACCTCGGGAAGATTATAATCATGGTTGACTTCATTATGTCCAAAAGTAACAACTCCAATTTTTCAGTATTCCAACTCACACGATTCCTAATTTGTCAGGCTGGAGGATTAGACTGCACTAAGTTGCCAGAGTTACTGCTTTGCAGACCACCGTTCATCCAGGCAATGCTGCTGATTTCAGATACCAACGAAGCAAAACTACTGCTCAAAATTGGAGGATGGTCTATAAACTCTTTAAACTCAGGTCCCAACAATGAGTTGTTACGAGGTTGCTCTTCAGCGCTGCAGCAACCATGGCCACATTTGTTTGGTACATCAGCAGCAAAGCATGTAGTATCAGCAAACTTGGAGACCGCAATTTCAGGCGTCAAAGCCTGAATGGTTGGAACAAACTTGGTAGAGCTCGACATTTCCATTTGCATCTGTTGAGCAGGTCCTAGACTGTATGGTCTGAAAGCACCAACCGTAGCCACTGGTCGCACCGGGTAGGATCGATCAACAGCTTCAGTGCTACAATTGTTAATATCTCTGATTTGCAATGCCCCAGCAGAGGTTTCAGATACTGTTTGCACAGGAGCTTCCTTTACTTCCATAACACTGAAGGAACTAGGACCCGACAATGGCCACCGTTCTTCTGAAACTGCCCTGGACATCTCTCTCATAGGTTGCTCTGCAGAAGCACTTCGTGTGCACCGGGTACCGGTGCAGTACCGACGCCTCAGAGTAGAATTCCAGTGATTCTTGATTGCATTGTCGGTTCTCCCAACCAAAAGTTTCGCGATAGATGCCCATTTGTTCCCATGAATCGCATGAGCAGATATTATCATTTGGTCCTCCTCCTCTGCATCCAAATTATCACAGATTTAGCAAGCAAGTAGGAGAGATGTGCTACATAACATCTACGATCAATTAAGCGCATAATGCATTATGTATCATGTCCATAATTCTAACAACAAACCAATAATGCGCCTTACACGTTGCATTATAAACAAAATTGGCACCTGACTACATACTCCACAGGAAATGGGGCACAACTAGCAGTAGATGGATGAAAAGAGCAGGTACCAGTGAATGGCTTGCGCTTGAGTTGAGGATCGAGCTGGTTGCACCAGCGGAGGCGGCAGGACTTGCCGGAGCGGCCGGGGATCCCGCGCGCAATGGTCATCCAGTTCCGCGCCCCGTCCCTCATCACCAGATTGGTCAGCACCGCGTCCTCCTCCGGCGACCACGGCCCCTTCACCCGCTCATCGGCCGCGGCCGAAGCCGCGCCGCCCGCCCCAGATAACGCGCCGGTGACGACCACGTCGTCGTCGTCGTCGTCCCCCGAGAGAGGCGGCGACGAATGGTTCGGTTGGGGCAGGACAGGGGTTTGCGGCTCCGCCGAGGAAGGGGACGACGACGCCGGTTGGTGCGTCTGGGGTTGGGGCGGGGGCTGGACTGGGCCTTGCGTCTCGCCGGCCGCGGTGGATGGGGAGGAGGAGGAGGACGCGATGGGGTGGCGCGGCAGGGGTTGGGGACGGGCCGGGGCGCCCGTCTCGTCGGACGCGGAGGGAGGTGGGGGCGGCGAGGCATGGTGCGGCGGGGGTCGGGGCGGGTCTGGAGCTTCCGGCTCGTCGGCGGCGGGAGCGGGGCTGGAATGGGCGGAGACGGCGGCGGTTGGTGGGCTGGAGGACAGCGGCTGCGGCGAGACGGCGGTTTCGGACGACATCTGTGGTGCGGTGGGAAAACTGAAACTGGTGTTCCGGGAGGGTGCCGTTTTATTCTGTCGTGTGGGGTCCACTGGTTAGTCAACATTTTCTGTTCCGTGTTTCTCTCTGGAGAGCTTCGGGGCCGTAAGGTTATTTATATGGGCCAGCGAGACGATTCGGAGCCCATTTAGGCATACACTGTTGGCCCATGCCTTGTACCCCGTAAAAAGACTAGAAACCCTGTTTCATTCCATCGTCTAGAAAAAACTAGATTCTCTAAAAAGATAATCTTGAAAGTTGTTCCATTCGTTCTGTGATCTAATTTTGGGACCTCGATTTGACCGTTTGACTATGATACGTGCAGATCTTGCCTATGATAAAGCAGTAAAGCAAATTCGATAGATCTTATACTATAATAATGGATGTTCTTTTCTCCTCAGTTTTGTTGTTCGTCACCTCTCCTCCTTTTAGGCAATAATGTCAGTTTTATCTTGGCTTTTGTTGTCGGCCATCTATCCTCTTTTTAGCATTCCTGTCGACGCAACTGATTTCCAAAAAATATGCTATGTTTCTCTTTCCAGTGAGGCCTTTTGGCTCTCGGCCTCCCGTCGACACAACTGATTCAAACCTTTTCAGTTTCAAAAAAAAAACTGAAACAATTGTACAAGTAAACAAATATGATATGTGTATGTGTGTAAAATTTCAGAATGAGATTACTTGAAATGCGATCTGCATAAAAAAGATAAATTCATGGCCTGTGAGGATGAATAGCATCATGTGTTAAGAAACTCAAAAAAAAAAATCGCACAGCTCTCATTTCAACATATTTCGTCTTGAAATTTAAACACTTGTGCATTATGCCTCCATGTATATCTATATTTTTTTTAGAATTTTTTGAAATGTAAACATATGAATTTTGATTTTTTTTCAAAAACCGACCTACATGGAGCTCGGCCACCAAAAGGGATTTATATCAAGAAGACATGTTACAACAGATACAAATGAAATTTGAAGTGTAGGTTTAAGTCTCATCGCACATTCTATTGGAAATCAAATTGTTATTTTTTGAGAGAGGAGGGGGGGCACTCGAAGAAGCTTCCGCTTGCGGAGCAGAGTTGTCGTAGAGCTCCGCAGAGGCTAACATGGTCTCCGCGAGCTCTACATTGGTGACCTCCACTTCGAGCGCCCGATTAGCACCATTATGCACGGTATGGTGTCGCTTGGACCTAACATCTTTAGTTGTAGGTATGTGTACAAGGGTAGTGCAATGAACTTTACGTAAGCGGGCCTGCCGAGGATAGCAGTGTACCCCAGGCGGAGCAACACGACCTAGAAGCACATTGTTTCTAAGCAGAAGTTTTCTTCGTCTCCGAAGATCACTTCCAGGGACATCACTTTTTTGCCTAGTACAAACTCGTGGAAGTCAGGGGGCGAGGGGTTCAGACGGGATTTGGAGATTCCCACCTTTGACAGGGTGTTGAGGAAGATGACGTTGACCCTGCTGCCTCCATCCATAAGGACTTATGGGAGGTCGAAGTGACCGACGATCGGATCTAGCACCAGGGAGGATTTCCCTTGATGAGGGATGTAGTCAGGGTGGTCAGTGCAGTCGAAGGCGATGGTGGAGCTGGACCAGTCTAGGTATTCCACGTGGACATGTGTAATGGCACAAATTGTCGGCCGTGTGAGCTTCTAGGCTAGCCCTGTGTCAGCGACCTAGAAGATCATATGCAGCCGGTCAGGCGAGCAGGCGGGTTGATGAAGATCCAGCCACTATGAGATCGTACGGGATTGACGTCGCGTCTCGTGCCAAAGGTGATGGTGGGATACGGAGGCACACAACATCGCCATTTAGATATATTAAAACTGAGCACCATCCCAGCCCTCTCAAGCACTTAACATCTTAACCGTTCGTTTTCATGTGCTGGCCGTTCCTGGCCACTGGATCTTCTTGGGATGTTTTTCGCGAGATCGGCTGTCCGAGGGGCAGCTACTCCGGTAGCTTTTTTGGGCCCCTGTGGTTAATTGGGCTCGTATCGGGTTGTTTTGGCCCATTTTCCATGCTCAACAGTCAACCCCGTCCCACTTCCTCTCGCTCTCTCAGCCCTCAGGGAACGAACAATGCTGGCGGCGGAGGTGGCGACTTAACTGGCGGCGGAGGCGCGCGACGACTAGGTTGGAGGAGGCCGCCTCACCGGCAGTGCTCGAATCCACCGCGTCAACCCGACGTCACGAAGCCGCCAACCTCATCCTGGTTGAACGGAGCCGCCCACCTCATCACGCTGGCCGCCCCCTTCCGTGCCGTATAGTCGCCGTTGCTCTCCCCACCAGTAAGTTGTTGGGGAACGTAGTAATTTCAAATAATTTCCTACGCACACGCAAGATCATGGTGATGCATAGCAACGAGAGGGGAGAGTGTGATCTACGTACCCTTGTAGATCGACAATGGAAGCGTTTGGTTGATGTAGTCGTACGTCTCCACGGCCCGACCGATCAACCACCGAAACTACGGCACCTCCGAGTTCTAGCACACGTTCAGCTCGATGACGATCCCCGGACTCCGATCCAGCAAAGTGTCAGGTAAGAGTTCCGTCAGCACGACGGCGTGGTGACGATCTTGATGCAGGGCTTCGCCTAAGCACCGCTACAATATTATCGAGGATTATGGTGGAAGGGGGCACCGCACACGGCTAAGAATATGATCACGTGGATCAACTTGTGTGTCTTGGGGTGCCCCCTGCCCCCGTATATAAAGGAGCAAGGGGAGGAGGCCGGCCGGCCCCTATAGGCGCGCCAGGAGGAGTCCTCCTCCTAGTAGGAGTAGGACTCGTACTAGGAGGGGGAAGGAAGTGGGGAGGGAGAGGGAAAGGGGGGCGCCGCCCCCCCTCTCCTAGTCCAATTCGGACCAGGGAGGAGGAGGCGCGCGGCCCACCCTGGCTACCCCTCTCTCTCTCCACTAAGGCCTATAAGGCCCATTACTTTTCCTGGTAGGGTTCCGGTAACCCTCCGGCTCTCCGGTTTTCTCCGAAATCACCCGAAACACTTCCAGTGTCCGAATATAGCCGTCCAATATATCAATCTTTATGTCTCGACCATTTCGAGACTCCTCATCATGTCCGTGATCACATCCGGGACTCCGAACTAACTTCGGTACATCAAAACTCATAAACTCATAATATAACTGTCATCGAAACCTTAAGCGTGCGGACCCTACGGGTTCGAGAACAATGTAGACATGACCGAGACACGTCTCCGGTCAATAACCAATAGCGGAACCTGGATGCTCATATTGGCTCCCACATATTCTATGAAGATCTTTATCGGTCAGACCGCATAACAACATACGTTGTTCCCTTTGTCATCGGTATGTTACTTGCCCGAGATTCGATCGTCGGTATCTCAATACCTAGTTCAATCTCGTTACCGACAAGTCTCTTTACTCGTTCCGTAATACATCATCTCGCAACTAACTCATTAGTTGTAATGCTTGCAAGGCTTATGTGATGTGTATTACCGAGAGGGCCCAGAGATACCTCTCCGACAATCGGAGTGACAAATCCTAATCTCGAAATACGCCAACCCAACATGTACCTTTGGAGACACCTGTAGAGCACCTTTATAATCACCCATTTACGTTGTGACGTTTGGTAGCACACAAAGTGTTCCTCCGGCAAACGGGAGTTGCATAATCTCATAGTCACAGGAACATGTATAAGTCATGAAGAAAGCAATAGCAACATACTAAACGATCGGGTGCTAAGCTAATGGAATGGGTCATGTCAATCAGTTCATTCACCTAATGATGTGATCCCGTTAATCAAATAACAAATATTTGTCCATGGTTAGGAAACATAACCATCTTTGATTAACGAGCTAGTCAAGTAGAGGCATACTAGTGACACTCTATTTGTCTATGTATTCACACATGTATTATGTTTCCGGTTAATACAATTCTAGCATGAATAATAAACATTTATCATGATATAAGGAAATAAATAATAACTTTATTATTGCCTCTAGGGCATATTTCCTTCAGTCTCCCACTTGCACTAGAGTCAATAATCTAGTTCACATCACCATGTGATTTAACACTAATAGTTCACATCTTTATGTGATTAGTTCACATCTTCATGTGACCAACACCCAAAGAGTTTACTACATTCAGTAATCTAGTTCACATCGCTATGCGATTAACACCCAAAGAGTACTAAGGTGTGATCATGTTTTGCTTGTGAGAGAAGTTTAGTCAACGGGTCTGCCACATTCAGATCCGTATGTATTTTGCAAATTTCTATGTCAACAATGCTCTGCACAGAGCTACTCTAGCTAATTGCTCCCACTTTCAATATGTATCCACATTGAGATTTAGAGTCATCTGGATTAGTGTCAAAACTTGCATCGACGTAACCCTTTACGACGAACCTTTTTGTCACCTCCATAATCGAGAAACATATCCTTATTCCACTAAGGATAATTTTGACCGCTGTCCAGTGATCTACTCCTAGATTACTATTGTACTACCTTGCCAAAATCAGTGTAGGGTATACAACAGATCTGGTACATAGCATGGCATACTTTATAGAACCTATGGCTGAGGCATAGGGAATGACTTTCATTCTCTTTCTAACTTCTGTCGTGGTCGGGTTTTGTGTCTTACTCAATTTCACACCTTGTAACACAGACAAGAACTCTTTCTTTGACTGTTCTTATTTGAACTACTTCAAAATCTTGTCAAGGTATGTACTCATTGAAAAAAAAATTATCAAGCGTCTTGATCTATCTCTATAGATCTTGATGTTCAATATGTCAGTAGCTTCACCGAGGTCTTTCTTTGGAAAATTCCTTTCAAACACTCCTTTATGCTTTGCAGAATAATTCTACATTATTTCCGATCAACAATATGTCATTCACATATACTTATCAGAAATGTTGTAGTGCTCCCACTCACTTTCTTGTAAATACAGGCTTCATCGCAAGTCTGTATAAAACTATATGCTTTGATCAACTTATCGAAGCGTATATTCCAACTCCGAGATGCTTGCACCAGTCCATAGATGGATCGCTGGAGCTTGCATATTTTGTTAGCACCTTTAGGATTGACAAAACCTTCTGGTTGTATCATATACAACTCTTCTTTAATAAATCTATTAGGGAATGCAGTTTTGTTTATCCATTTGCCAGATTTCATAAAATGCGGCAATTGCTAACATGATTCAGACAGACTTAAGCATAGATACGAGTGAGAAACTCTCATCGTAGTCAACACCTTGAACTTGTCGAAAATCTTTTGCGACAATTCTAGCTTTGTAGATAGTAACACTACTATCAGCGTCCGTCTTCCTCTTGAAGATCCATTTATTCTCAATTGCTTGCCGATCATCGGGCATGTCAACCAAAGTCCATACTTTGTTCTCATACATGGATCCCATCTCAGATTTCATGGCCTCAAGCCATTTTGCGGAATCTGGGCTCACCATCGCCTCTTCATAGTTCGTAGGTTCGTCATGGTCAAGTAGCATGACCTCCAGAACAGGATTACCGTACCACTCTGGTGCAGATCTCACTCTGGTTTACCTACGAGATTCGGTAGTAACTTGATCTGAAGTTACATGATCATCATCATTAGCTTCCTCACTAATTGGTGTAGTAGTCACAGGAACAGATTTCTGTAATGAACTACTTTCCAATAAGGGAGAAGGTACAATTACCTTATCAAGTTCTACTTTCCTCCCACTCACTTCTTTCGAGAGAACCTCCTTATCTAGAAAGGATCCATTCTTAGCAACAAATGTCTTGCCTTTGGATCTGTGATAGAAGGTGTACCCAACAGTAACTTTTTGGGTATCCTATGAAGACACACTTTTCCGATCTGGGTTTGAGCTTATCAGGATGAAACTTTTTCACATAAGCATTGCAAGCCCAAACTTTAAGAAACGACAACTTTGGTTTCTTGCCAAACCACAATTCATACGGTGCCGTCTCAACGGATTTAGATGGTGCCCTTTTAACGTGAATGCAGCTGTCTCTAATGCATAACCCCAAAAAGATAGTGGTAGATCGGTAAGAGACATCATAGATTGCACTATATCCAATAAAGTACGGTTATGATGTTCGGACACACCATTATGCTGTGGTGTTCCAGGTGGCATGAATTTGTGAAACTATTCCACATTGTTTTAATTGAAGACCAAACTCGTAACTCAAATATCCGTCTCCGCGATCAGATCGTGGAAACCTTATCTTCTTGTCACGATGATTTTCCACTTCACTATGAAATTCTTTGAACTGTTGAAATGTTTCAGACTTATGTTTCATCAAGTAGATATACCCATATCTGCTCAAATCATCTGTGAAGTTCAGAAAATAACGATACTTGCCGTGAGCCTTAACACTCATCGGACCGCATACATCAGTATGTATTATTTCTAATAAGTCAGTTGCTCGCTCCAGAGAACGGAGTCTTAGTCATCTTGCCCATGAGGCATGGTTCGCAAGCATCAAGTGATTCATAATCAAGTGATTCCAAAATCCCATCAGCATGGAGTTTCTTCATGCGCTTTACACCAATATGACCTAAACGGCAGTGCTACAAATAAGTTGCACTATCATTATTAACTTTGCATCTTTTGGTTTCAATATTATGATTATGTGTATCACTACGATCGAGATCCAACGAACTATTTTCATTGGGTGTGTAACCATATAAGGTTTTATTCATGTAAATAGAACAACAATTTATTCTCTTACTTAAATGAATAACCGTATTACAATAAACATGATCAAATCACATTCATGCTCAACGCAAACACCAAATAACACTTATTCAGGTTCAACACTAATCCTGAAAGTATAGGGAGTGTGCGATGATGATCATATCAATCTTGGAACCACTTCCAACACACATCGTCACTTCACCCTTAACTAGTCTCTGTTTATTCTGCAACTCCCGTTTCGAGTTACTAATCTTAGCAACTGAACTAGTATCAAATACTGAGGGGTTGCTATAAACACTAGTAAAGTACACATTAATAACATGTATATCAAATATACTTATGTTCACTTTGCCATCCTTCTTATCTGCCAATCACTTGGGGTAGTTCCGCTTCCAGTGATCAGTCCCTTTGCAGTAGAAACACTTAGTCTCAGGCTTAGGACCAGACTTGGGCTTCTTCACTTGAGCAGCAACTTGCTTGCTGTTCTTCTTGAAGTTCCCTTTCTTCCCTCTGCCCTTTTCTTGAAACTAGTGGTCTTGTCTACCATCAACACTTGATGTTTTTCTCGATTTCTACCTTCGTCAATTTCCGCATTACGAAGAGCTTGGGAATCGTTTCCGTTATCCCTTGCATATCATAGTTCATCACGAAGTTCTTCTAACTTGGTGATGGTGACTAGAGAATTCTGCCAATCACTATCTTATCTGGAAGATTAACTCCCACTTGATTCAAGCGATTGTAGTACTCAGACAATCTGGGCACATGCTCACTAGTTGAGCGATTCTCCTCCATCTTTTAGCTATAGAACTTGTTGGAGACTTCATATCTCTCAACTCGGGTATTTGCTTGAAATATTAACTTCAACTCCTGGAACATCTCATATGCTCCATGACGTTCAAAACGTCTTTGAAGTCCCGATTCTAAGCCATTAAGCATGGTGCACTAAACTATCAAGTAGTCATCATATTGAGCTAGCCAAACGTTCATAACGTCTGCATCTGCTCCTGCAATAGGTCCGTCACCTAGCGGTGCATCAAGGACATAATTCTTCTATGCAACAATGAGGATAAACCTCAGATCACGGATCCAATCCGCATCATTGCTACTAACATCTTTCAACACAATTTTCTCTAGGAACATATCAAAATAAACACAGGGAAGCAACAACGCGAGCTATTGATCTACAACATAATTTGCAAAATACCACCAGGACTAAGTTCATGATAAATTTAAGTTCAATTAATCATATTACTTAAGAACTCCCACTTAGATAGACATCCCTCTAATCCTCTAAGTGATTACGTGATCCAAATCAACTAAACCATGTCCGATCATCACGTGAGATGGAGTAGTTTCATTGGTGAACATCATTATGTTGATCATATCTACTATATGATTCACGCTCGACCTTTCGGTCTCCGTGTTCCGAGGCCATATCTGTATATGCTTGGCTCGTCAAGTATAACCTGAGTATTCCGCGTGTGCAACTGTTTTGCACCCGTTGTATTTGAACGTAGAGCCTATCACACCCGATCATCATGTGGTGTCTCAGCACGAAGAACTTTCGCAACGGTACATACTCAGGGAGAACACTTCTTGATAATTAGTGAGAGATCATCTTATAATGCTACCGTCAATCAAAGCAAGATAAGATGCATAAAAGATAAACATCACATGCAATCAATATAAGTGATATGATATGGCCATCATCATCTTGTGCTTGTGATCTCCATCTTCGAAGCACCGTCGTGATCACCATCGTCACCGGCGCGACACCTTGATCTCCATCGTAGCATCGTTGTCGTCTCGCCAATCTTATGCTTCCACGACTATCGCTACCGCTTAGTGATAAAGTAAAGCATTACAGCGCGATTGCATTGCATACAATAAAGCGACAACCATATGGCTCCTGCCAGTTGCCGATAACTCGGTTACAAAACATGATCATCTCATACAATAAAATTTAGCATCATGTCTTGACCATATCACATCACAACATGCCCTGCAAAAACAAGTTAGACGTCCTCTACTTTGTTGTTGCAAGTTTTACGTGGCTGCTACGGGCTTAAGCAAGAACCAATCTTACCTACGCATCAAAACCACAACGATAGTTTGTCAAGTTGGTGCTGTTTTAACCTTCGCAAGGACCGGGCGTAGCCACACTTGGTTCAACTAAAGTTGGAGAAACTGTCACCTGCAAGCCACCTATGTGCAAAGCACGTCGGGAGAACCGGTCTCGCGTAAGCGTACGCGTAATGTCAGTCCGGGCCGCTTCGTCCAACAATACCGCCGAACCAAAGTATGACATGCTGGTAAGCAGTATGACTTATATCACCCACAACTCACTTGTGTTCTACTCGTGCATATAACATCAACATATAAAACCTAGGCTCGGATGCCACTGTTGGGGAACGTAGTAATTTCAAAAAAATTCCTACGCACACGCAAGATCATGGTGATGCATAGCAACGAGAGGGGAGAGTGTGATCTGTGTACCCTTGTAGATCGACAACGGAAGCGTTTGGTTGATGTAGTCGTACGTCTCTACGGCCCGACCGATCAAGCACCGAAACTACGGCACCTCCGAGTTCTAGCACACGTTTAGCTCGATGACGATCCCCGGACTCCGATCCAGCAAAGTGTTGGGGAAGAGTTCTAGCACACGGCTAAGAATATGATCACGTGGATCAACTTGTGTGTCTTGGGGTGCCCCCCTGCCCCCCTATATAAAGGAGCAAGGGGAGGAGGCCGGCCGGCCCCTATAGGCGCGCCAGGAGGAGTCCTCCTCCTAGTAGGAGTAGGACTCCTACTAGGAGGGGGAAGGAAGTGGGGAGGGAGAGGGAAAGGGGGTTGCCTCCCCCCTCTCCTAGTCCAATTCGGACCAGGGGGAGGAGGCGCGCGGCCCACCCTGGCTGCCCCTCTCTCTCTCCACTAAGGCCCATAAGGCCCATTACTTCTCTCGGTAGGGTTCCGGTAACCCTCCGGCTCTCCAGTTTTCTCCGAAATCACCCGGAACACTTCCGGTGTCTGAATATAGCCGTCCAATATATCAATCTTTATGTCTCGACCATTTCGAGACTCCTCGTCATGTCCGTGATCACATCCGGGACTCCGAACTAACTTCGGTACATCAAAACTCATAAACTCATAATATAACTGTCATTGAAACCTTAAGCGTGCGGACCCTACAGGTTCAAGAACAATGTAGACATGACCGAGACACGTCTCCGGTCAATAACCAATAGCGGAACCTGGATGCTCATATTGGCTCCTACATATTCTACGAAGATCTTTATCGGTCAGACCGCATAACAACATACGTTGTTCCCTTTGTCATCGGTATGTTACTTGCCCGAGATTTGATCGTCGGTATCTCAATACCTAGTTCAATTTCGTTACCGGCAAGTCTCTTTACTCGTTCTGTAATACATCATCTCGCAACTAACTCATTAGTTGCAATGCTTGCAAGGCTTATGTGATGTGTATTACCGAGAGGGCCCAGAGATACCTCTCCGACAATCGGAGTGACAAATCCTAATCTCGAAATACGCCAACCCAACATGTACCTTTGGAGACACCTGTAGAGCACCTTTATAATCACCCATTTACGTTGTGACGTTTGGTAGCACACAAAGTGTTCCTCCGGCAAACGGGAGTTGCATAATCTCATAGTCACAGGAACATGTATAAGTCATGAAGAAAGCAATAGCAACATACTAAACGATCGGGTGCTAAGCTAATGGAATGGGTCATGTCAATCAGATCATTCACCTAATGATGTGATCCCGTTAATCAAATAACAAATCTTTGTCCATGGTTAGGAAACATAACCATCTTTGATTAACGAGCTAGTCAAGTAGAGGCATACTAGTGACACTCTGTTTGTCTATGTATTCACACATGTATTATGTTTTCGGTTAATACAATTCTAGCATGAAAAATAAACATTTATCATGATATAAGGAAATAAATAATAACTTTATTATTGCCTCTAGGGAATATTTCCTTCATAAGTTTCTTCTCCCTCGATGCATTAGGGTTTTGTAACTCGACCAATTGAGGTGCTAAACAATCTGTTTGTCCGGCCGAGGTGCTACAGATAGGAGTAATAAGTTAGGGTTTGTCATATGTTGATTGATTAAGTGGTCCACCCTATTAATCTCATAGTGTAGAATGATCTATCATTTAACTGAATTCTGGATGTTCCAATTTACATGTTTCTTCATTTGATTTTCATGGCGCGCAGCTGCAACTACCATATCTGGCGAACCCTTGCAGTACTATTTGGTCATCACAGAGCTCAAGTCATACGACCATAGCATGCCATGTTGTGGTTGATGCAGATCTAAGATGACACCGAGGCAACGAGATAGCGGGCGGCATGCCGCTGATGAAGTAAGTAATTGAAACCCAATGAAGGACTCCTGTAAATTTATAGTCCATGTACACATCACGTTGGCAACCTTTTTTTGGAAGAACCACATACAAATGACACATTTTATGTTCATGAGGTTTAGTTAATTCAAATAGATGTTGGTACAGAATTTGGAGTTCTGGCCTTGTTTCAACTCATAACCCAAACAGAAGTTAATTGCTCATTGGATGGATAGTGTTCTTAGATTTTTTGCTTCTGGACTGAACTCTTTCATGAATGGATACATTGGACATCTAAATGAATTTTACAGTCCCTAGATGAAGTCCATATAATTGTTCAGAATTGTTGTTATCCGATAAATAAACTAAAGAATCAATTTCAGTTGTAATCTTAGGCATAGCTATCTCAACTATTGCATGCTAATTTTCAGTTTGAACCAAATATTCGTCACTACTTATTATGGAGCAAAGTAATGACGACGACAATTTTCACAATTTTCTGGAGTTGGAGGCTAAGCCGGTGGACAAAGATAGTGGAAGACCCGGTTAATGTCGGGGATGTCGGCGGTCCTGTCTCCCTCATCTATTGCATCAGATCCTCCTCTCCTCATTGTCATGATGCTTCAGAACTGTTGTTGGTGAGCTCATGTGAAATTCCCTCCTAGCTCCCCTACTCTCCTTGAACACTAGGCCCTAATCATCTGCCCCATTGTACTGGTGGATGAAATCTCAAAGCACTAATTGGACTTTATTTCAACTTTCTCCGTGTATCAGGCCTCTTGCTGTTTGTGAATCCTCTCACACCAATTATTGGAAGAGATGGAGACAATTCTGTATAGTTTGACCATGACCCGAAGAGGTAAACTTATTAGATAGGTTGTTCTGTATGTGAAGACACTAGAACATGAATGCACATGTTGCTGCGCCCGTTTATCGTATCAATAGAACAATGCAAATACTTGAGTATAGTTGAACGACACAGATATGTGAAAAGGACATGGTTTGGGTTACACTGCTTGTTCAAAGTTAGTTATATATATATAATTGTGTAAAAAAATTAGACAGTATTGCATCAATCATTCCCCATGTGTTTGGTGAGCTGACATAAATTCTTAATGTGTAACATCCAAAATAATTAGGATTGCATCGAATATAAATGGATTAAGCCACACAAATATATATGGTCTAATATTAATGCGGGTATAGTTGGATTGGATTGGATGGAGCTGCTGGAAATACCATCAAGGAATAGTTAAACAGATGTTAGAATCATCATCGAAAGTAAAATAAATAAATTTTAAGTAGAAGAATCTAGCAAGTAGCAAATATGCTTCAAACTATCTGATTATAGTATATAAGAATGTTCCTCTTGCATTTGCAGACCAAGAATGATGGCATAGCAGTCCCAGAAATAAAAGTTTCTCCATCAGCCCTGTTCTTTGCTTCAATTGTGATTCTGGAACTGAAGCTTCATCACCATCATTCTGTCGTTGGTCACATGACTGAATGATTCGATGGGGCAGGGAATTTTCATTTGCGTTGAGCGGACATAGAATGTGAACGACATAAATTTCACTGGCTCAAAGATACAAGGGAGAATGCTAATAGTCTGGTTATATTTTAAATCGGCTTTTTTAGTGATTTTTTATCATGGTCAGTTATTATAGTAACCAGAAAACACACGTCGGTCCAGTGAATGGAAAGGCCACAAAAATAGGCTTCTGGAGTAGTAGTCGTTCCACGTCAGCCTGCCTGGCTCAAGCACACAAAGAAGCCAATAAAAATGGTGACCACCTGCTTGGAAGAGATGTTAGTTCTTAGTTGCCATGCACAGGCCTCTCGTACACAGTTTGTTTTGTGGCCAGTCAATGACAGAACAGCCAGATCAGTTTTGGTAGCAGCAACCCTTTTAATTTTGCAGACCGTGACACGCGATGGGACCCTAAAATGGTGTCATGATACTTGGTACAACGACCAGCCAATCTCGGGCGTCCAACGCCGCGATCTGGCGGCTGAGGACACAAGTCACTTTGGTAAATTATGTATGTCAAGACATTGCACAGTTCTGTATGTCAAGACATTGCACAACTTTTGTGTAGGGAAGGTGTTTGAAGATGTAAGCGATTGCTGCCTCACTTGTTGGTGTTTATCTGTTTTGGTTAGTATTTGGGGGGTTAAATTCCAATGTTTATATGCATCTTGTCTGATACTCAGACTCCCCTTTTCATATAACTACATCCCATTTTTATTCCAATTTTTATGTATGCATCTTGTCTGATTCTCTGAATCCCATTTTTATTCTCCTTTTCATATAACTACATCCTAGCACCAATGAATGCCATCCAAAGTGCATTCCTCTTAGGTTTATTCCTTGAAAGATTAACTTGAATTGTCCACTTCACTTTCTTAGACAGGTAATTGAATTTCCATTCTGCTCCATACTTCCAACTTGCAAGATATGGTCCTCTGGTTGGTATGGACATTTGGAAATGTGAGGTGAATAACTTTCCATGTAGATTTTATACTCTTTTACATTGTGTACATGATATGTAAGCATATACTTATGTTAAAATAGATATTTGTATTGATTCCTGCCTTGTCTTCAATACTATTTGTAGTTTGTTTGATAGAATTATTTAAGCTGTGTTGGTCAACCCCAGACTTTTTTTTGAAACATTGAATATTTTTTACATGATATACCTAATGGTTAATTTATTTGGTCACGAGCTACGTGTTGATGCCTTAATGTTTAGGTTGAATTTCTCTTCTCTTAAGAACCGAGCGCCAACATGCTACATGTATATGAAATAAATTTAGTGCTGCTTTTTTGACATGTAGAATACTGATTGTTTTCCTTCATCTATTGCAGAATAGAAAAAGAAGCTACCTTTGATAGATTTATCATATTGCATCAAGATACTTGAATGATGCAAATTCTGATGATGAGACCATACTATCTACTACTTCCCATCCCATAAGCATCTTGAAAGCATTTTGATATCAACTGCTTCTAGCTACATATTTCTCATATGATGGTATGCACAAGGGATCGGTCGATGTGTTCACATCCCAAAAACAGTTGATGCGGTGGACTGCATTAGATCCTATGTAACAAATTACTACCCTCCGTACACTATTGTAAGATCTTCTAACTTTCTGAATTGGATGTTTATAAATGTGTTTTAATGGGTTTGTTAACTCATTTCAGTCTATATTTAGTCCATATTAAAATATCAAAAACATCTTATAATAGTGAATCGAGAGAGTATTGTAAATGTTGGTCATTTGATTGACTATAGATTACATGGCAATGTGCCATTGCCATATTATTATCCTTGCTCTGGTGTGCCCAATCAAGTTGCTGGTCTTTCCGGTGACCAGCCTAAATTTGGAGCATATTGGACCTCCTTCATGGCATCATATATTTACATGATTCCTATAATTACATTGAACCAATAAACGGGCGCAACAACGCGCGCCATCAATGATCTAGTGCTAGTTGAAGTGGAACACAAGGCTCCTAAAGTGCATGGTGTTGATGGAGGCAGGTAGCGTGTTGTTTTAGAGCAGCCCGCGCGTGTCTATGAAAAATTTGAAGGAGCCAAGGATGAAAGTTTTGCCTGATGAAGTTGTCGTTCATGACTAGAGATCCGATTTGGGCTCGGTCTCTGTCTAACACACCTCCTGATTGGCGAGCCAACTGACGGCACGAAAAACCATCAGTGTCATTGATAGGGTGGATATCATTGATGTCTACTACACAACTTTCTTCTTGTAGATGTTGTTGGGCCTCCAAGTGCAGAGGTTTATAGGACAGTAGCAAATTTCCCTCAAGTGGATGACCTAAAGTTTATCAATCCGTAGGAGGCGTAGGATGAAGATGGTCTCTCTCAAGCAGCCCTGCAACCAAATAACAAAGAGTCTCTTGTGTCCCCAACACACCCAATACAATGGTAAATTGTATAGGTGCACTAGTTCGGCGAAGAGATGGTGATACAAGTGGTATATGGATAGTAGATATGGGTATTTGTTATCTGAAATTATAAAAACAGCAAGGTAATTAATGATAAAAGTGAGCGTAAACGGTATTGCAATGATAGGAAACAAGGCCTAGGGTTCATACTTTCGCTAGTGTAAGTTCCCTCAACAATGATAACATAATTGGATCACATAACTATCCCTCAACATGCAACAAAGAGTCACTCCAAAGTCACTAATAGCGGAGAACGAACGAAGAGATTATGGTAGGGTACGAAACCACCTCAAAATTATTCTTTCCAATCAATCCGTTGGGCTATTCCTATAAGTGTCACAAACAACCCTAGAGTTCGTACTAGAATAACACCTTAAGAGACAAATCAACTAAAACCCTAATGTCACCTAGATACTCCAATGTCACCTCAAGTATCTGTGGGTATGATTATACGATATGCATCACACACTCTCAGATTCATCTATTCAACCAACACAAAGGACCTCAAAGAGTGCCCCAAAGTTTCTACCGGAGAATCACGACGAAAACATGTGCCAACCCCTATGCATAGGTTCATGGGCGGAACCCGCAAGTTGATCACCAAAACATACATCAAGTGAATCACGTGATATCCCATTGTCACCACAGATATCCACGGCAAATCATACATCAAGTGTTCTCAAATCTTTAAAGACTCAATCCGATAAGATTACTTCAAAGGGGAAACTCAATTCATTACAAGAGAGTAGAGGGGGGAAGAAACATCATAGGATCCAAATATAATAGCAAAGCTCGCGATACATCAAGATCGTATCACCTCAAGAACACGAGAGAGAGAGAGAGAGATCAAACACATAGCTACTGGTACATACCATCAGCCCCAAGGGAGAACTACTCCCTCCTCGTCATGGAGAGCACCGAGATGATGAAGATGGCCACCGGAGAGGGATTCCCCCCTCCAGCAGGGTGCCGGAACGGGTCTAGATTGGTTTTCGGTGGCTACAGAGGCTTCTGGCGGCGGAACTCCCGATCTATTCTGATCCCCGAAGTTTTTAGGGTATATGGATATATATAGGAGGAAGAAATACGCCAGGGGGCCACGAGGGGCCCACGAGGGTGGAGGGCACGCCCAGGGGTGGGCGCGCCCCCTTGCCTCGTGGCCTCCTTGTAGGTCCCCTGACGTGCACTCCAAGTCTTCTGAGCTTCTTTCCTTCCAAAAATGAGTTCCGTGAAGTTTCAGGTCAATTGGACTCCGTTTGATTTTCCTTTTCTTCGAAACCCTAAAACAAGGTAAAAACAGAAACTGGCACTGCGCTCTGGGTTAATAGGTTAGTGCCAAAAAATGATATAAAAGTGTATAATAAATCCCATAAACATCCAAAACAGTAGATAATATAGCATGGAGCAATCAAAAATTATAGATACGTTGGAGACGTATCAGCATCCCCAAGCTTAATCCCTGCTCGTCCTCGAGTAGGTAAATGATAAAAACAGAATTTTTGATGCGGAGTGCTACTTGGCATAATTTCAATGTAATTCTTCTTAATTGTGGCATGAATATTCAGATCTATAAGATTCAAGACAAAAGTTTAATATTGACATAAAAACAATAATACTTCAAGCATACTAACTAAGCAATCATGTCTTCTCAAAATAACATGGCCAAAGAAAGCTATCCCTACAAAATCATATAGTCTGGCTATGCTCTATCTTCATCACACAAAATATTTAAATCATGCACAACCCCGACGACAAGACAAGCAATTATTTCATACTTTTGACATTCTCAAAACTTTTTCAATCTTCACGCAATACATGAGCGTGAGCCATGGATATAGCACTATAGGTGGAATAGAGTGGTGGTTGTGGAGAAGACAAAAAGGAGAAGATAGTCTCACATCAACTAGGCGTATCAACGGGCTATGGAGATTCCCATTAATAGATATCAATGTGAGTGAGTAGGGATTGCAATGCAACGGATGCACTAGAGCTATAAGTATATGAAAGCTCAAAAAGAAACTAAGTGGGTGTTAATCTAACTTGCTTGCTCATGAAGACCTAGGGCAATTTGAGGAAGTCCATCATTGGAATATACAAGCCAAGTTCTATAATGAAAGATTCCCACTAGTATATGAAAGTGATAACATGAGAGACTCTCTACTATGAAGATCATGGTGCTACTTTGAAGCACAAGTGTGGTAAAAGGATAGTAACATTGTCCCTTCTCTCTTTTTCTCTCATTTTTTATTATTTTTTTGGGCCTTCACTTTTTTATGGCCTCTTTTCTCTTTTTTTATTTGGGTTTCTTTGGCCTCTTTTATTTATTTATTTTCGTCCGGAGTCTCATCCCGACTTGTGGGGGAATCATAGTCCATCATCCTTTCCTCACTAGGAGAATGCTCTAGTAATGATGATCATCACACTTTTATTTTTCTTACAACTCAAGAATTACAACTCGATACTTAGAACAAAATATGACTCTATATGAATGCCTCCGGCAGTGTACCGGGATGTGCAATGACTCATGAGTGACATGTATGAAAGAATTATGAACGGTGGCGTTGCCACAAATACAATGTCAACTACATGATCATGCATAGCAATATGACAATGATGGAGCGTGTCATAATAAACGTAACGGTGGAAAGTTGCATGGAAATATATCTCGGAATGGCTATAGAAATGCCTTAATAGGTAGGTATGGTGGCTGTTTTGAGGAAGGTATATGGTGGGTGTATGATACCGGCGAAAGGTGCGCGGTATTAGAGAGGCTAGCAAAGGTGGAAGGGTGAGAGTGTGTATAATCCATAGACTCAACATTAGTCATAAAAAACTCATATACTTATTGCAAAAATCTACAAGTTATGAAAGCAAAGTATTACGCGCATGCTCCTAGGGGGATAGATTGGTAGGAAGAGACCATCGCTCGTCCCCGACCGCCACTCATAAGGAAGACAATCAATAAATAAATCATGCTCCGACTTCATCACATAACAGTTCACCATACGTGCATGCTACGGGAATCACAAACTTCAACACAAGTATTTCTCAAATTCACAACTACTCAACTAGCATGACTCTAATATCACTATCTTCATATCTCAAAACAATTATCAAGTATCAAACTTCTCTTAGTATTCAACACACTCATAAGAGAATTTTATTATTCTTCATGTATACCTAGCATATTAGGATTATTTAAGCAAATTACCATGCTATTTAAGACTCTCAAAATAATCTAAGTGAAGCATGAGAGATCAATAGTTTCTATAAAACAAATCTACCACCGTGCTCTAAAAGATATAAGTGAAGCACTAGAGTAAATGACAAACTACTCCGAAAGATATAAGTGAAGATCAATGAGTAGTCGAATAATTATGCAACTATGTGAAGACTCTCTAACATTTAATAATTTCAGATCTTGGTACTCTATTCAAACAGCAAGAAAAGCAAAATAAAATGACATTCTAAGAATGGCAAACATCATGTGAAGAAGCAAAAACTTAGGATCAACCGAAACTAACCGATAGTTGTTGAAGAAGAAAGGTGGGATGCCAACCGGGGCATCCCCAAGCTTAGACGCTTGAGACTTCTTGAAGTATTATCTTGGGATGCCTTGGGCATCCCCAAGCTTGAGCTTTTGTGTCTCCTTAATTCCTCTCATATCACGGTCTCCCTAAATCTCAAAAGCTTCATCCACACAAAACTCAACAAGGACTCGTGAGATAAGTTAGTATAACACATTGCAAAAACCTTATCATACTCTACTGTAGCAATTCACTAAAATTATTATTCAACATTGCATACTAAATGCCTCTGCATATTTAATAGTCCTATCCTCAAATAGAATCATTAAAGAAGCAAACATATGCAAACAATGCAAACATAACAGCAATCTGCCTAAACAGGATAGTCTGTAAAGAATGCAGCAACATCCATACTTCCCTAGCTCCAAAAATTATGAAAGAAAATTCGCACTGTATTAAATTTATCAGATCTTAATATGAAAAAAGTTTCAACATTTTATCACATTCTGAATTTTCTAGGGAATTATTGCAACAGCGGTAAACTTTCTGTTTTCAAACAGCAACATGTGGACTTCTAAAATAGCATAGTAAAGGCTATCAATGCCACTTTTATTGAAATAAAAGATGCAAAACATTTTTCTAAATAACAGCAAGCAAATCCTAACAAAATAAATTGACGCTCCAAGCAAAACACATATCATGTGGTGAATAAAAATATAGCTCCAAGTAAAGTTACCGATGAACAAAGACGAAAGAGGGGATGCCTTCCGGGGCATCCCCAAGCTTAGGCTTTTGGTTGTCCTTGAATATTACCTTGGGGTGCCTTGGGAATCCCCAAGCTTAGGCTCTTTCCACTCCTTATTTCATAGTCCATCGAATCTTTACCCAAAACTTGAAAACTTCACAACACAAAACTTAACAGAAAACTCGTAAGCTCCGCTAGTATAAGAAAATAAATCACCACTTCAAGGTACTGTAATGAACTCATTCTTTATTTATATTGGTGTTAAACCTAATGTATTCCAACTTCTCTATGGTTTATAAACTCTTTTACTAGCCATAGATTCATCAAAATAAGTAAACAACACATGAAAAACAGAATCTGTCAAAAACCGAACAGTCTGTAGTAATATGGATCAAACGCATACTTCTGGAACTCATAAAATTCTCAAATAAATTGATGGACCTGAGGAATTTATCTATTAATAATATTCAAATAGAATTAACTAAATAGAACTTTCCAAATAAAAATGGCAGCAATTCTCGTGAGCGCTAAAGTTTCTGTTTTTTACAGCATGATCAACAAGACTTTCCCCAAGTCTTCCCAAAGGTTCTACTTGGCAAAAACACTAATTAAAAGCATAAAACCACATCTAAACAGAGGCTAGATGAATTATTTATTACTAAACAGGAACAAAAATCAATTAACTAAAATAAAATTGGGTTGCCTCCCAACAAGCGCTATCGTTTAACGCCCCTAGTTAGGCATGATGATTTCAACGATGCTCACATAAAAGATAAGAATTGAAACATAAAGAGAGCATCATGAAGAATATGACTATCACATTTAAGTCTAACATACTTCCTATGCATAGGGATTTTGTGAGGAAACAACTTGTGGGAACAAGAATCAACTTGCATCGGTAGGTAAAACAAGCATAACTTCAAAATTTTAAGCACATAGAGAGGAAACTTGATATTATTGCAATTCTAACAAGCATATATTCCTCCCTCATAATAATTTTCAGTAGCATAATGAATGAATTCAACAATATAACCAGCACCTAAAGCATTCTTTTCATGTTCTACAAGCATAGAAAATTTACTACTCTCCGCACAAGCAAAATTCTTCTCATGAATAATAGTGGGAGCAAACTCAACAAAATAACTATCATGTGATTGAAAATTAAGATCAAGATGACAAGTTTCATGGTTATAATTATTCTTTAAAGCATACGTGTCATCACAATAATCATCATAGATAGGAGGCATGCTTTCATCATAATAAATTTGCTCATCAAAACTTGGGGGACAAAAATATCATCTTCATCAAACATAGCTTCCCCAAGCTTGTGGCTTTGCATATCATTAGCATCATGGATATTCAAGGAATTCATACTAACAACATTGCAATCATGCTCATCATTCAAATATTTAGTGCCAAACATTTTATAGATTTCTTCTTCTAGCACTTGAGCACAATTATCCTTTCCATCATACTCACGAAAGATATTAAAAAGGTGAACCGTATGAGACAAACTCAATTCCATTTTTTATAGTTTTCTTTTATAAACTAAACTAGTGATAAAACAAGAAACTAAAAGACTCGATTGCAAGATCTAAAGATATACCTTCAAGCGCTAACCTCCCCGGCAACGGCGCCAGAAAAGAGCTTGATGTCTACTACACAACCTTCTTCTTGTAGACGTTGTTGGGCCTCCAAGTGCAGAGATTTGTAGGACAGTAGCAAATTTCCCTCAAGTGGATGACCTAAGGTTTATCAATCCGTAGGAGGCGTAGGATGAAGATGGTCTCTCTCAGGCAACCCTGCAACCAAATAACAAAGAGTCTCTTGTGTCCCCAACACACCCAATGCAATGGTAAATTGTATAGGTGCACTAATTCGGCGAAGAGATGGTGATACAAGTGGTATATGGATAGTAGATATGGGTATTTGTAATCTGAAATTATAAAAACAGCAAGGTAACTAATGATAAAGGTGAGCGTAAACGGTATTGCAATGATAGGAAACAAGGCCTAGGGTTCATACTTTCGCTAGTGTAAGTTCCCTCAACAATGATAACATAATTGGATCACATAACTATCCCTCAACATTGAAAGTGCAACTATCCCTAGGTGGTTTTGGTAATTCATAACAACATATAGTTCATTGAGCTAATGCTATTCCAAGATGATTATTTCAGGAAAGCTCAATGATTGGCATGGCATGGATGTGAAAGTGGAACCCTCAAAATGCTAAGGACAAAGGATTGGCTCAAGCTCAAAAGCTCAAGACTCTTCATTTTATATTTTAGTGATCCAAGATCACATTGAGTCTTTAGGAAAAGCCAATACTATCAAGGAGGGATGAGGTGTTGCTTAATGAGCCTCTTGCTTCATGTGCTTAGTGATATGCTCCAAAACCCTCAACTACTTTCCCATATCGACATATGACCTAAACCCTAAGCCAAACTCGGTCCTACCGATTCTTTCTATCCGGCGCCACCGAGTTTCACTTGTCATAAGCCACTGCCAAACCCTAGCAATTCGGTTCTACCGATAGGGATCTCGGTCTCACCGAGATGGGATTGCAAACTCTCTGTTTCCCTTTCGTAACTTTTTGGTCTCACCAAAAGAGCGGATCGGTCCCACCAAGATTGCAATGTAAATTCAGTGTTTCCTTTTTGTAACTTTTCGGTCTCACCGAAAGAGCAAATCGGTCCCACCGAGTTTGCCTGACCAACTCTCTGGTTAGCTAATTACCAAATTCGGTCTCACCGAGTTTGTGTAATCGGTCTCACCGAGATTACGTTATGCCCAAACCCTAACCACATCGGTCCTACCGAGTTGCATGTCAGTCCCACCGAAAATCTCTAACGGTCACTAGGTTTACATTTTCGGTCCGACCGAGTTTGTTGATTCGGTCCCACCGAGATTGGAAAACTGTGTGTAACGGTTGGATTTTGTGTGGAGGCTATATATACCCCTCCACCTCCTCTTCATTCGTGGAGAGAGCCATCAGAACACATACACAATTCCAACTCATATGTTCTGAGAGAGAACCACCTACTCATGTGTTGAGGCCAAGATATTCCATTCCTACCATATGAATCTTGATCTCTAGCCTTCCCCAAGTTGCTTTCCACTCAAATCTTCTTTCCACCAGATCCAAATCCTATGAGAGAGAGTTGAGTGTTGGGGAGACTATCATTTGAAGCACAAGAGCAAGGAGTTCATTACCTACACACCATTTGTTACTTCTTGGAGAGTGGTGTCTCCTAGATTGGCTAGGTGTCACTTGGGAGCCTCCGACAAGATTGTGGAGTTGAACCAAGGAGTTTGTAAGGGCAAGGAGATCGCCTACTTCGTGAAGATCTACCTCTAGTGAGGCAAGTCCTGTGTGGGCGATGGCCATGGTGGGATAGACAAGGTTGCTTCTTCGTGGACCCTTTGTGGGTGGTTGCTTCTTCGTGGACCCTTCATGGGTGGATCCCTCCGTGGACTCGCGCAACTGTTACCCTTTGTGGGTGGAGCCCTCCGTGGACTCGCGCAACCGTTACCCTTTGTGGGTTGAAGTCTCCATCAACGTGGATGTAGGATAGCACCACCTATCCGAACCACGGGAAAAACATCCATGTCTCCAATTGCGTTTGAATTCTCCAAACCCTTCCCTTTACATTCTTGCAAGTTGCATGCTTTACTTTCCGCTGCCAATATACTCTTTGCATGCTTGCTTGAATTGTGTGATGATTGCTTGACTTGTCCTAAAATAGCTAAAATCTGCCAAGAACTAAAATTGGGAAAAGGTTAAGTTTTTATTTGGTCAAGTAGTCTAATCACCCCCCCTCTAGACATACTTTCAATCCTACAAGTGGTATCAGAGCTTTGGTCTCCATTTGCTTTGATCTCCACAGCTTTTGGTGGTCATAGCCTTGGTTTCACAACCTAGGAGAGTATGGCGTCTAGCGAGGGAAATTATCACCGTAGAGGTCCTTACTTTGATGGTACTAATTTTGCTAGTTGGAAGCATAAAATGAAAATGCATATTCTTGGACATAACCCCGCCGTTTGGGCTATTGTGTGTGTTGGTTTGCAAGGTGACTTCCTTTATGGGAAAGAACCAAACCGTGAAGCTACCGCGGATGAGTTGAAGATGTTGCAATACAATGCTCAAGCTTGTGATATTCTCTTCAACGCATTATGCCCCGAAGAATTCAACAAAATCAGCCGTCTTGAGAATGCAAAGGAAATTTGGGACACTTTGATGGATATGCACGAAGGTACCGACTCCGTCTAGGAATCCAAGTTGGATGTGCTTCAAAATCAACTTGACAAGTTCAAAATGAAGGATGGTGAAGGTGTCGCTGAAATGTACTCTAGGCTTGCTCTCGTCACAAATGAGATTGCCGGCTTAGGAAGTGAAGAGATGACCGATAGATTCATCATCAAGAAGATTCTAAGAGCCTTGGATGGAAAATATGATACCGTGTGCACATTGATCCAAATGATGCCCAATTACAAAGATCTCAAGCCAACGGAGGTGATTGGAAGAATTGTTGCTCATGAGATGTCACTTAAGGATAAAGAGGAACTTCACAACAAATCAAGTGGTGCCTACAAAGCCTCATGTGAAGCCCCTACATCATCAAGTGAGAAACAAAACTTCAATGAAGAACTGAGCTTAATGGTGAAGAACTTCAACAAGTTCTACAAGAGTAGAAGCAAAGATAGAAGCTTCAAGTCAAGGTCCTACAATGACAAAAGATCTTCTAGTCGAGAGCGAAACTGCTACAGTTGTGGAAGACCCGGACACTATTCCAATGAGTGTACGGCTCCCTACAAGAGAAGAGAAGATTCTCCAAAAAGAAGAAGCAAAGAATCACCACCAAGAGAGAGAAGGAGTAGAGATGATTGTTATGAACGAAGATACTCACAGAGAAGCAAGGATTCGGAAAGGAAGGAAAAATCATCAAGGAGCTACACAAAACAAGACATCAAGCTCATGTTGGTGAATGGGTATCCGGCTCCGACTCCGACAGCCACTCCGAGAGAAGTTATCACTCCGACTCCGAAGATACTCAAGATGAAGGTGTTGCCGGTCTAGCACTTGTGTCAACCAACTCCTACGACATATTTGACTCACCAAATGAAGGAATTGGAAGATGCTTCATGGCCAAAGGTCCTAAGGTAACACACCCCGAGTATGTTGATTTCAATAGTGATGAAGATGACTTGTTAGGTGATGATTTGCTTGTTGACAACTCTAGTGATGAATACTATGATGAAACGTCAATTAATCATGCTAATCAAGATAAAATGAATGACAATGATAAGGAGAAGATTGAGGCTCTAACTAAAGAACTAAACACTCTTAAGTTAGCTCATGAAACTATCTTCGAAGATCATCGAGAACTTTTAAGAGCTCATGAGAAATTACTTTGAAAAGCTCAATCTTGAGCAAGAGCATGAGTTCTTAAAAGCAATCAATGATGATCTCCGCAAGAAAAGTTCTTCTTACATTGCCAAGCGTTTACTCTTATCCACTTACATGCCTCAAGGCAAGTCTAGTAACAAGAACAAGAAAGATTCTTCCTCTAGCAGTAACAATGATCATGCTAAATCCAATATTGTTGCTTCTAGTAGTTCTCTTGATTCCACTAATGATTCTCTTAGCCAAGTTACACTTGAGCAAGAAAATAGCTTATTGAAGGGAATTATAGAGAAAGGAGTGTACAAAAGCCTTGCCGGGAGTAAGCAATTCGAGGAAATTGTGCGCAAGCAAGGAATGCACCGGAAGAATCAAGGTGTTGGCTTTGAACGAAAGTTCAATGCCAATGGAGTTGAGTGGGAAGAAGATCAATACCCCAAGACAAAGTTTGTTCCTCAACAAGAGAAGTATGATACTTCTTTCAAGGGGACACAAGCTCAAGATGATCTTCCACCACAAGACTACAAGCAAAAAGGCAAGGACAAGCTTCAAGAGGAAATTGACGCATTTGAAGAAGCTCCTAAGACCTTAGTCAAGTGTATTCCCAAGACTACTTCAAGTTCCACTTCATCAAGTACGACTACAACTCCAAGGATTCCCATCAAGATGATGTGGATCCAAAAGAAGAAGAACTAGAGAGTTCTTGAGGGTGACTCCGCCAACATACTTCACTCTTATCATTTTGGCAAGAACAAGTGCAATCAACTTCCACATCTTGCACTAGTTCAAGGAGTCACAAACCCTCTTGTTGGTAAGACAAGGGACAAGGTAACCTAAAAGTTTTCATGGACATCATCTTGTGTGTGCATCACTCTATGTCTATGGATATCCTTGTTTGTTCCTTGTGGGACTAACCCATGTAGGTATTGAAAGTGCAATTCACTCAAATGGATAGCTCCAAGTGATCTACATCAACATTGAGCTTCCACATCTTCAACATCTACATGAAGTCATCATCGACAAAACCCGAGGTTAGTTCATCCCTCTAAGGGGGGATATCACATCTAGGGGGAGCTTTACTCTAAGACTTGAGCTAAAGCAACTCTAAAGATGTGAACACAACAATACTTTATGTAAAAGTGGTAACCCCACTTGAGCTTAAACGATGAGTATGACCTATGATCAAGTGTTCTCACTTGACTCCTAAGTCAATATACTCATATATAGATGACCTAGTCATCGCAAATTGCTTGATAGATGCTAGAATTGGTTGTGCATGCCTTGTCACATATTTCATTTGCCATCTTATTGTGTGAGCATGCTGGTTGCATATTTTACTCATTCGAGGACATCCACTTGTTGTTTTGATTATTTGGCTTTATTTCCTTTTGCCAAGTGGATGGACAAGAATGCCTAAGAACCTCCTCTAGCTATCTATGCTTTTCTCGTTTCAAACTCTATTCATGCTACATCAGAAAATTTGATCAAGTCAGATTCGAACCACTCTGTGTGAGGAGCGCTCGGAGTCCCCGATTCGTCATAGACTTAAACTTCCAAAACCTCTTTATGATTCTCGGTCTGACCGATACCCCACTTTCGGTCTTACCGAGATCATTAAGTTGATCTAGGTTTTCGATCTCGGTGCAACCGATTTGAACCTTTCGGTCACACCGAGTTTCAGTAACTGCTTGCAGTTATGAATCTCGGTGCTACCGAGTTGTTCCACTCGGTCACACCGACAGGGTCGGGCTATATATAGTCACGGGAAAAAATTTGGAAATTTCTCCGAACCCCTTCGCCCGCGCGATAGCCTGCTCTGCCAACTTGGTCTCCGGATCGTCTCCTCGCCGCCAGCCGCCTCCAGTCGCTGGTCTCCGTTGCCGTCAACGGGAATTCTACCCCGCTGTTTCCGCCGTAGCGAGTCTCCGCCGAACTAGGGTATGGACTCGATCTTTGTGCTATTCTCCAATCCGATTCTTAGCACATTGTGATCATCATGATTCTTGCCACGATTGAAACACTCCTATCCAGTCAATGCGCTCGTAGATTAGGTTTGATTCGAAAATTTTAGGGTTAGGTTTCCGCCGAAACCATCTCGGACCCACCGAGTTGAAAAACTCGGTCCCACCGATTTGGCTTATGCCATTGCACAAGTGAGACTCGGTCTGACCAAGAATTACTTATCGGTGTGACCGATTTTGGAACTCTGTGAAACCCTAGCAGTCTCGGTGCCACCGAACTGTGACTCGGTCTGACCGAGTTCACTAGTTTAGGTGCCAAAACTGCTTCGGTATCACCGAGTTTAAAAATCGGTAGATCCGAGATGATTTCAGTGGGAAACTAAAACTAAGTTTTTGGATCATTCTTTTGCAAAAATCTCTGCATTTTGTGATGCTCATCTATTCTACCTCATCTATAAACTATTCACAGGGTCAGCAGTCAGAGTTTGCAACATGTCTGATCAGAGTGACAGCCAGAACTTGTCAGAGCAGCAAGTGCAGATGAGTGAGGGCACTAGTCCCTCCAGCTCTTCAGATGATGGCAGCAGAAGTACTCCTAGCAATTTACCAAAAGCTGCCACCAGACATAGGAAGAAGAGAACTTCAGATTCTGAGGATGAAGACTATGTGGCAGAAGAGGAAGCCACATCAAAGAGAGTTGAGCCAGCACAGGGCACAAAGCCAGGCTTAAAGATCAAAAGGCCAGCAAGCAGGCAGCCTATGCCCAAGGCCAGAGCTTCAACCAAGATTTCTGAGAAGCCCACTCCCATAGAGCCAGTTGCTGCTAAAGGCAAGAAAAGGAAGGAAAGGGTTAAGAAGACCGTAGCCAGAGTGCTTGGAAAGGCTTCCATCATGGAAGAAGAGGAAGAAGAAGAGGTTGCTGCACCAGCACCTAAGGCACCTAAGCTTATGGGTGATGCTATCAGGATAGGGGCTGCTGCATCTAAGCCCAAAGAAGCACCCAAAGCTGCCTCCAAGCCCAAGTCTGCACCATAGAGAAATACAAGAAGCATCCCAGCTGCTGAGAAGAACAAGGCCCCAGTGCCTGAAGCTGCAGAAGAAGATGATGAAGAGCAAGTTCTCAGAAAACTCAAGCCCAAGATCCCAGACCACAACGATGCTCATCCTGTGGCTGAGGATATGAAGCTCAGGAGAGACTCAGGGCCGAGGAAGTGGAGAGAAGCAGATCCGTATGCTTCAAGGAGAAGGACTGCTGTGGATTACAAATTTCACACCAAGGAATAGCAGGACTTCTATGAGACAGTGCTGCTTGATAAGAAGCCAATAGTCTGTGACATGAGATGGGTTGATTGGGAGTACATGAAGGAAAATGAGGAACACTACCCTGGAGTGTATGACAACTTTAGTGCTTGTGGAGTTGCAAACTTTGTTGGGCAGAAGCTCACAAAGTGGAACGAGGAGCTCATTATGCAATTCTACTCCACTGCACACTTTTATCCAGATGGTAGGATAATTTGGATGTCAGAGGGTACGAGGTACCAGTCCACAGTTGCTGAATGGGCTCAGCTGATCAATGCCCCAGAGGAGCAAGAAGATGATTTGGACATTTATGCCAAGAAGAAGATGGACCACAACTCTATGTCCAACATGTACAAGGAGATTCCAAATGAAGCACTTGACACTTTCAAATTTGGCTCAGTGCATTATCTTCTGTCAGGGCTGCCAACTATTAATTGGATTTTGAGGCACACTCTCTTGCCCAAGTCAGGTGATCACAAGATGATCAGAGGCCATGCAATCAATTTGCTTCATATCTTTGATGTGCCACCGAAGTTCAAGGTGATGAGCCTTATGGTAGAGACCATCAAGAGGACTGCAGCAGATCAGAAGAGGAGCTGTGGGTATGCCCCACAAATTTAGGAGCTCATTAACTCCAAGATGGGCACGAGCATATACTTGTTGGACAAGGAACACTTGCCCATCTGTCTAGATTTTGAGGATAATCAAGTTGTCATGACTGAGAATGAGCCATCATCTGCCCAAGCACAAGCCAAGAAGGAGAAGGCAAGGAAGGAGAAAGCTGCCAAGATGCCAACTCAAGAGGAGGCATCTGAGTACTTCTTGAAAACCAAACAAGAGCAGCTTGGTTACCTAATTGCATCCACCCTGTGGATTGAGAAAGGACTAGCCACCCTAACTCAGAACCAGGCAAGCCTAGAGAGAATCATGGAATAATAGTTCTATGACTTGGATGTCAAGGTGACAGAGATTCAGACTGCAGTGGAGCAGCTCCAAGATGATATGCAGGAGAGGAAAGGGAAGACAACCACTGATGCCTTTGCCAGAGTGCCACGAGGTCCGAGGTTGTCTGCAGTGCCAGTTCCTGACACAAGAGCAACTGCCTCAGCTCCAGCCGTAGCACCAGCCCAACCTGCTCCAGCGTCTACTTCAGCTCCAACTCCAGCGTCTACTTTAGCGTCTACAGAAGCCTTCGTCCTTGGAGTGATCCGGACTCCACCACCACCTGAAGATCAAGCCTGAGCGTCGATCTAGCACTATGCATTTTCTAGGAACTTTTTGGTAACTTGTTGCCAAAGGGGGAGAAAAATGTATAGATCATAGGCTTAGAGAGAGAGAGAGTGTTGCTTTTTTCTCTCTTGCTTTATTTGGTGGTTTTCAAACTTTGTTTGCTTTTGAGTGCTTGAGATACTATGCCATTATCTGTGAGACATTGATGATCATGTGTTTGATCATAAGCTACACTTAATGCTTGCTTAATGCTAATATCTTATCTATCTTATGTGATCATTCACTTTTGTTGGTGATGAGTGCATGTATTTCATTCTTATCATTTTAAGCGCTCCACCAAGATGTATGTGACATGGAAGAGTAACCCATGACTCTAACTCCTTGTGCATTTGCAGTCCAAAGCAAATTTTAAATATGCACAAATTTAGGGGGAGCTCTTACTTATCACATACTTCTCAAAGCGACGATATATTTCATGCTCATTATCATTTGTTGAAGCTTTGATCTATATGTTGTCATCAATTACCAAAAAGGGGGAGATTGAAAGTGCAACTATCCCTAGGTGGTTTTGGTAATTCATAACAACATATAGTTCATTGAGCTAATGCTATTCCAAGATGATTATTTCAGAAAAGCTCAATGATTGGCATGGCATGGATGTGAAAGTGGAACCCTCAAAATGCTAAGGACAAAGGATTGGCTCAAGCTCAAAAGCTCAAGACTCTTCATTTTATATTTTAGTGATCCAAGATCACATTGAGTCTTTAGGAAAAGCCAATACTATCAAGGAGGGATGAGGTGTTGCTTAATGAGCCTCTTGCTTCATGTGCTTAGTGATATGCTCCAAAACCCTCAACTACTTTCCCATATCCACATATGACCTAAACCCTAAGCCAAACTCGGTCCTACCGATTCTTTCTATCCGACGCCACCGAGTTTCACTTGTCATAAGCCACTGCCAAACCCTAGCAATTCGGTTCTACCGATAGGGATCTCGGTCTCATCGAGATGGGATTGCAAACTCTCTGTTTCCCTTTCGTAACTTTTCGATCTCACCGAAAGAGCGGATCGGTCCCACCGAGATTGCAATGTAAACTCAGTGTTTCCTTTTTGTAACTTTTCGGTCTCACCGAAAGAGCAAATCGGTCCCACTGAGTTTGCCTGACCAACTCTCTGGTTAGCTAATTACCAAATTCGGTCTCACCGAGTTTGTGTAATCGGTCTCACCGAGATTATGTTATGCCCAAACCCTAACCACATCGGTCCTACCGAGTTGCATGTCAGTCCCACCGAAAATCTCTAACGGTCACTAGGTTTACATTTTCGGTCCGACCGAGTTTGTTGATTCGGTCCCACCGAGATTGGAAAACTGTGTGTAACGGTTGGATTTTGTGTGGAGGCTATATATACCCCTCCACCTCCTCTTCATTCGTGGAGAGAGCCATCAGAACACATACACAATTCCAAATCATATGTTCTGAGAGAGAACCACCTACTCATGTGTTGAGGCCAAGATATTCCATTCCTACCATATGAATCTTGATCTCTAGCCTTCCCCAAGTTGCTTTCCACTCAAATCTTCTTTCCACCAGATCCAATTCCTATGAGAGAGAGTTGAGTGTTGGGGAGACTATCATTTGAAGCACAAGAGCAAGGAGTTCATTACCTACACACCATTTGTTACTTCTTGGAGAGTGGTGTCTCCTAGATTGGCTAGGTGTCACTTGGGAGCCTCCGACAAGATTGTGGAGTTGAACCAAGGAGTTTGTAAGGGCAAGGAGATCGCCTACTTCGTGAAGATCTACCTCTAGTGAGGCAAGTCCTGTGTGGGCGATGGCCATGGTGGGATAGACAAGGTTGCTTCTTCGTGGACCCTTTGTGGGTGGTTGCTTCTTCGTGGACCCTTCATGGGTGGATCCCTCCGTGGACTCGCGCAACCGTTACCCTTTGTGGGTGGAGCCCTCCATGGACTCGCACAACCGTTACCCTTTGTGGGTTGAAGTCTCCATCAACATGGATGTAGGATAGCACCACCTATCCGAACCACGGGAAAAACATCCGTGTCTCCAATTGCGTTTGAATTCTCCAAACCCTTCCCTTTACATTCTTGCAAGTTGCATGCTTTACTTTCCGCTGCCAATATACTCTTTGCATGCTTGCTTGAATTGTGTGATGATTGCTTGACTTGTCCTAAAATAGCTAAAATCTGCCAAGAACTAAAATTGGGAAAAGGTTAAGTTTTTATTTGGTCAAGTAGTCTAATCACCCCCCCTCTAGACATACTTTCGATCCTACAAACATGCAACAAAGAGTCACTCCAAAGTCACTAATAGCGGAGAACGAACGAAGAGATTATGGTAGGGTACGAAACCAGCTCAAAGTTATTCTTTCCAATCAATCCATTGGGCTATTCCTATAAGTGTCACAAACAGCCCTAGAGTTCGTACTAGAATAACACCTTAAGACAGAAATCAACCAAAAACCCTAATGTCACCTAGATACTCCAATGTCACCTCAAGTATCCGTGGGTATGATTATACGATATGCATCACACAATCTCAGATTCATCTATTCAACCAACACAAAGGACCTCAAAGAGTGCCCCAAAGTTTCTACCGGAGAATCATGACGAAAACGTGTGCCAACCTCTATGCATAGGTTCATGGGCGGAACCCGCAAGTTGATCACCAAAACATACATCAAGTGAATCACGTGATATTCCATTGTCACCACAGATATCCACGGCAAAACATACATCAAGTGTTCTCAAATCTTTAAAGACTCAATCCGATAAGATTACTTCAAAGGGGAAACTCAATTAATTACAAGAGAGTAGAGGGGGGAAGAAACATCATAGGATCCAAATATAATAGCAAAGCTCGCGATACATCAAGATCGTATCACCTCAAGAACACGAGAGAGAGAGAGAGATCAAACACATAGCTACTGGTACATACCCTCAGCCCCGAGGGAGAACTACTCCCTCCTCGTCATGGAGAGCGCCGGGATGATAAAGATGGCCACCGGAGAAGGATTCCCCCTCCGGCAGGGTGCCAGAACGGGTCTAGATTGGTTTTCGGTGGCTACGGAGGCTTCTAGCGGCGGAACTCCCGATCTATTGTACTCTCAGATGTTTTAAGGGTATATGGAGATATATAGGCAGAAGAAATATGTCAGGGGGGCCACGAGGGTGGAGGGCGTGCCCCCCTGCCTCGTGGCCTCCTCGTAGGTCCCCTGACGTGCACTCCAAGTCTGCTGGGCTTATTTCCTTCCAAAAATGAGTTCTGTGAAGTTTCAGGTCAATTGGACTCCGTTTGATTTTCCTTTTCTTCGAAACCCTAAAACAAGGTAAAAACAGAAACCGGCATTGTGCTCTGGGTTAATAGGTTAGTGCCAAAAAAATGATATAAAAGTGTATAATAAAGCCCATAAACATCCAAAACAGTAGATAATATAGCATGGAGCAATCAAAAATTATAGATACGTTGGAGACGTATCAATCATAGCCGGAAGTCCTAGAGGAAATCACACATGTTTTTAGCCAAGTTCAGGCATTCCTAGTTGAGGTAATACCCTACCCTACTTTGGATTGGATTAATTGTGGAAAACACCTCTCTTAATGGGGTTAAAAAGATAGGGTGTTTATGACTACCGGGAGGATGATTAATCTGTCAATCCCTAAGCTACCCCTTGGGCTCACCTTATAAAGGACAATGAGACCTATGGTTACATGGATTCCAACCGACTTAACTTACATCAGTTGGGGGAGTTGGCAATTTGTGCGCCAAGTCATCCTAGTCCTCCGCTAGTTGGTTCCCATCTTCAACTAGAGGCCCGTGATGATATCATGATCTATTGATCCCTGGGATTGGCCACTATCTGTAATGCCTTCCGGCGGGCAACCCCAGATGTAGCACAATGTCACTCACCTAGCTCTAGAATAGAAATATTTTTTATGATCTTGATATAGTTCTAGGGTAGGGAGAGAAGTGAGGCCACTTGATCTACAAATCCACCCAAATCTGAGTGCTAAAATTGGGGATTTGGTGCCTCACTTGATCATTAGCTTCCACCTTGTCTTTGATTCATCTCTACAGTGGAAGATTGCTCGTCGCCCCTTGTGGTTTTGCCACGGAAAATCTATCTCCCCTTGATTTGGTGTTTCTCTTGACATATTGGTTGCTCAAGTGCTTGCTTTCTATTGGTACTCATTGCTCAAGTTGGGTATCATTTTAGGAGGCATGACATACAATGGTGTCAAGTGTAGTATGTAGCTTATTTATTGACCACATAAGTTGCGTTCATGTCAGTGACAGAGGTGATGAAGAAATTCATTTGGATGCATGATTTTGTTGGTGATTTGAGCATTGAGCAAGTTGATCCATGATACATCCATTTTGCATCATGCTTTTATATCAATATTTATTGCATTATGGGCTGTTATTACACATTATGTCACAATACGTATGCCTATTCTCTCTTATTTTACAAGGTTTCCATAAAGAGGGAGAATGCCGGCAGCTGGGATTCTGGGATGGAAAAGGAGCAAATATTAGAAACCTATTCTGCACAACTCCAAAAGTCCTGAAGCTTCATGGAAGACGTTTTCAGAATATATAAAAAATACTCAGCGGAAGAAGTTCACCAGGGGGGCCACACCCTGCCCGCGAGGGTGGGGGCGCGCCCTACCCCCCTGGGCACGCCCCCCTACCTCGTGGGCCCCCTGATGGCCCTCCGATGGCCATCTTCTGCTATATGAAGTCTTTCGATGATAAAAAAATCAAAAGCAATCTTCTCGGATGAAACTCCACCGCCACGGGGCGGAACCTTGGCGGAACCAATCTAGGGCTCTGGCGGAGCTGTTCCGCCAGGGAAACTTCCCCCCGAAGGGGGAAATCATCGCCATCGTCATCACCAATGCTCCTCTCATCGGGAGAGGGCAATCTCCATCAACATCTTCATCAGCACCATCTCCTCTCAAAACCCTAGTTCATCTCTTGTATCCAATTCTTGTCTCCAAGTCCGGGATTGGTGCTAGTAGGTTGCTAGTAGTGTTAATTACTCCTTGTAGTTGATGCTAGTTGGTTTAATTGGTGGAAGATCATATGTTCAGATCCTATATGCATATTAATACCCCTCTGATTATGAACATGTTTATGCTTTGTGAGTAGTTACGTTTGTTCCTAAGGACACAGGAGAAGTCTTGCTATTAGTAGTCATGTGAATTTGGTATTCATTCGATATTTTGATGAGATATATGTCGTCTCTCCTCTAGTGGTGTTATGTGAATGTCGACTACATGACACTTAACCATTATTTGGGCCTAGAGGAAGGCATTGGGAAGTAATAAGTAGATGCTGGGTTGCTAGAGTGACAAAAGCTTAAACCCTAGTTTATGCGTTGCTTCGTAAGGGGCTGATTTGGATCCATATGTTTCATGCTATGGTTAGGTTTACCTTAATACTTTTGTTGTAGTTGCAGATGCTTGCAATAGAGGTTAATCATTGGGATGCTTGTCCAAGTAAGGACAGTACCCAAGCACCGGTCCACCCACATACCAAATTATCAAAGTACCGAACGCGAGTCATATGAGTGTGATGAAAACTAGCTTGATGATATTCCCATGTGTCCTCGGGAGCGCTTTTCTCTATATAAGAGTTTGTCCAGGCTTGTCCTTTGCTACAAAAAGGATTGGGCCACCTTGCTGCACTTTATTTACTTTTGTTACTTGTTGCTCGTTACAAATTATCCTATCACAAAACTATCTGTTACCACTTGTTTCAGTACTTGCAGAGAATACCTTGCTGGAAACCGCTTATCATTTCCTTCTACTCCTCGTTGGGTTCGACACTCTTACTTATCGAAAGGACTACGATAGATCCCCTATACTTGTGGGTCATCAAGACTCTTTTCTGGTGTCATTGCCGGGGAGTGAAGCGCCTTTGGTAGGTGGAATTTGGTAAGGAAAATTTAATATAGTGTGCTGAAATTTACCGTCACTTGTTACTATGGAAAGTAATCCTCCGAGGGGCTTGTTCGGGGTATCTTCACCCCGACCAGTAGAGCAAAGAGTTGCTCCTCAACCTATTGAACCTACTGAAAATGAAAATGTCTGCTTTGAAATTCCTTCGGGTATGATAGAAAAACTGCTAGAGCATCCTGATGAGCATCTAATATATGTGGATAAAGTTTGTGCATTATTTAAGCTTGCAGGTGTACCCAGAGATGTTGTTAATAAGAAGGTCTTCCCTTTATATTTGAAGGGAGATGCATCGACATGGTATAGGCTATGTGATGATATGGGGTCATGGAACTACAAACGATTAAAATTGGAATTTCATCAGAAGTTTTATCCTATGCATCTTGTTCATCGTGATCGCAATTATATATATAATTTTTGGCCTCGTGAAGGAGAAAGCATCACTCAAGCTTGGGGAGGCTTAAATCAATGTTATATTCATGCCCCAATCATGAGCTCTCAAGAGAAATGATTATTCAAAAATTTTATTCTCGGCTTTCTGATAGCAGTCGCACCATGCTTGATACTTCTTGTACTAGCTCTTTTATGATGAAGACTATTGAATTCAAATGGGATTTATTGGAAAGAATTAAACACAACTCTGAAGATTGGGACCTCGACAAAGGTAAGGAGTCAGGTATGACACCTAGTTTTGATTGTGTTAAATCTTTTATGGATACCAATGTTTTTCGTAAATTTAGCACTAAATATGGACTTGACTCTGAGATAGTAGCTTCTTTCTGTGAATCTTTTGCTACTTATGTTGATCTCCCCAAGGAGAAGTGGTTTAAATATCATCCTCCCATAGAAGTAAAAGTAGCCGCACCTATTAAAGTTGAAGAAAAGATTGTCACTTTGAAAGCACAAGTGCTCCCTGGGTGATTTTGGTAATTAATGACAACATATCTCTTGTTGGACTAACACTTTTACCTAGTATGTTTCAGATGAGTTCAACAATGAAGTGGCATGGACTAGAGGATGTGGAACCCCTTCAAAATGCTAAGGACAAAGGATTGGCCCAAGCTCCAAGCTCAAGACTCTACATTTTATATCTTAGTGATCCAAGATCACATTGAGTCTATAGGAAAGCCAATACTATTAAGAAGGGATGAGGTGTTGTTTAATGGCCTGCTTGCTCAAAGTGCTTAGTGATATACTCCAAAGCCCTCAACCACTTTCTCACTTCCAAATATGTCCTAAACCAAAAGTCAAACTCGGCCCCACCGATTCTTTCTATCCGGAGCCACCGAGTTCAGTTGACATAGCCACTACCAGAAACCCTAATCAGTTCGATCTCACCGATGGGATCTCGGTCTCACCGAGATGGGCTTGCAAACTCTCTGTTACCTTTTGCAATATTTTTGGTTCCACCGAGATATGCAATCGGCCCCACCGAGTTTGCTTGGCCAACTCTCTATTTCACTTATTACCCAAATCGGTCCCACCGAGTTTGAGTAATCGGTCAAACCGAGTTTTGGATTTACCCTAACCCTAGCACATCGGTCCCACTAAGTTGATCCAGTCAGTCCCACCGAAAACCCTAACGGTCACTAGGTTTGCTAAATTGGTCCGACTGAGTTTTTCACTTCGGTCTCACCGAGATTGGTAAATTGTGTGTAACGGTTAGTTTTTCTGTGGAGGCTATATATACCCCTCCACCCACTCTTCATTTGTGGAGAGAGCCATCAGAACATACCTACACTTCCAATACACATTTTCTAAGAGAGAACCACCTACACTTGTGTTGAGACCAAGATATTCCATTCCTATCATATGAATCTTGATCTCTAGCCTTCCCCAAGTTGCTTTCCACTCAAATCAACTTTCCACCAAATCCAAATCTTGTGAGAGAGAGAGTTGAGTGTTGGGGAGACTATCATTTGAAGCACAAGAGCAAGGAGTTCATCATCAACACACCATTTGTTACTTCTTGGAGAGTGGTGTCTCCTAGATTGGCTAGGTGTCACTTGGGAGCCTCCGACAAAGATTGTGGAGTTGAACCAAGGAATTTGTAAGGGCAAGGAGATCGCCTACTTCGTGAAGATCTACCGCTAGCGAGGCAAGTCCTTCGTGGGTGATGGCCATGATGGGATAGACAAGGTTGCTTCTTCGTGGACCCTTCGTGGGTGGAGCCCCCGTGGACTCATGCAACCGTTACCCTTCGTGGGTTGAAGTCTCCATGAACGTGGATGTACGATAGCACCACCTATCGGAACCACGACAAAAATATCCGTGTCTCCAATTGCGTTTGAATTCTCCAAACCCTTCCCTTTACATTCTTGCAAGTTGCATGCTTTACTTTCCGCTGCTCATATACTCTTTGCATGCTTGCTTGATATGTATTGTGTTAGTTAAACTAGTGCCTAAGCTCCACTTCAACTTAAAGAAGTTAAAAACTGCAACTTTTGACACTTAGTGTCTAATCCCCCCTCCTCTAGACACCTCTTCTCGATCCTTTCAATTGGTATCAGAGCTTTGGTCTCCATTGCCTTGCTTTAAACACCATTGGAGTAAGATGTATGAGTCTACTTTGGGGAGTCTTAGATGTAGAGTGCCTATTCTTAATGGAGAATATTTTCATGAGTGGAGAAATGAAATACTTGAGATTTTCAATGAACATCACTTGAACAAGTATATTTCTAGCCCTTGTGCACCTCATGTTGATCCCATGCATCCTACCCTTGATGAATCGATTGACATGATTCGCAATCTTAGAACTATTAATCTTATCACTAGAGGCTTGCCTAGAAACTTGATTGGATGTTTGCCTACTCTTAAGTGTGCCTACACCATATGGAAATTTCTTGAGGAACTCTTTCCAAATTATTCCTTGAAAGATCTAGATGAAATTCTCCATAAGTCTATTGCCTTGATTAAGATGAGTTCCAATGATCCCAAATTTGGTGATCGCTTATTTGAGCTTACTAATCTTACGAGTGCCAAATGAGATGTTGGAATCATTAGCAATATCATTTCTAGAGCTATTAGAATTCATAAGGATAACTATAGAAATGATCATTTATCTAATGAATTGCCCTCTCTAGGAATTGATCAATCACAATATGATGTTGAACATGAATACTCAGATGAGGATGATGATGATAGTGACTATGATCTCGATGATGCGATGAGATGATAACCCACAAGTATAGGGGATCGCAACAGTTTTCGAGAGTAGAGTATTCAACCCAAATTTGTTGATTCGACACAAGGGGAGCCAAAGAATATTCTCAAGTATTAGCAGCTGAGTTGTCAATTCAACCACACCTAGAAAGTTAGTATTTGCAGCAAAGTGTTTAGTAGCAAAGTAATATGATAGTGGTGGTAACGGTAACAAAGTAAAGACAACAAAAGTAATGTTTTTGGTATTTTTGTAGTGATTGTAACAGTAGCAACGGAAAAGTAAATAAGCGTAAACCAGTATATGGAAAACTCGTAGGCAACGGATCAATGATGGATAATTATGCCGGATGTGGTTCATCATGTAACAGTCATAACATAGGGTGACACAGAACTAGCTCCAGTTCATCAATATAATGTAGGCATGTATTCCATAAATAGTCATATGTGCTTATGGAAAAGAACTTGCATGACATCTTTTGTCCTACCCTCCCGTGGCAGCGGGGTCCTATTGGAAACTAAGGGATATTAAGGCCTCCTTTTAATAGAGAACCGAAACAAAGCATTAATACATAGTGAATACATGAACTCCTCAAACTATGGTCATCACCGAGAGTGGTCCTGATTATTGTCACTTCGGGGGTGCCGGATCATAACACATAGTAGGTGACTATAGACTTGCAAGATAGGATCTAGAACTCACATATATTCATGAAAACATAATAGGTTCAGATCCGAAATCATGGCACTCGGGCCCTAGTGACAAGCATTAAGCATAGCAAAGTCATAGCAACATCAATCTCAGAACATAGTGGATACTAGGGATCAAACCCTAACAAAACTAACTCAATTACATGATAAATCTCATCCAACCCATCACCGTCCAGCAAGCCTACGATGAAATTACTCACGCACGGCGGTGAGCATCATGAAATTGGTGATGGAGGATGGTTGATGATGACGACGGCGACGAATCCCCCTCTCCGGAGCCCCGAACGGACTCCAGATCAGCCCTCCCGAGAGAGATTAGGGCTTGGCGGCGGCTCCGTATCGTAAAACGCAATGAAACTTTCTCTATGATTTTTTCTCCTCGAAAGCCAATATATGGAGTTGGAGTTGGCGTCGGAGGGCCACCAGGGGGCCCACGAGGTAGGGGGCGCGCCCAGGGGGGAGGGGCGCGCCCCCCACCCTCGTGGACAGGGTGTGGGCCCCCTGGTCTTCATCTTTGGCGAGGATTTTTTATTATTTATTCTAAAATATTCCGTGGAGTTTCAGGTCATTCCGAGAACTTTTGTTTTCTGCACATAAAACAACACCATGGCAATTCCGCTGAAAACAATGTCAGTCCGGGTTAGTTCCATTCAAATCATACAAGTTAGAGTCCAAAACAAGGGAAGAAGTGTTTGGAAAAGTAGATACGACAGAGACGTATCAACTCCCCCAAGCTTAAACCCTTGCTTGTCCTCAAGCAATTCAGTTGACAAACTGAAAGAGAAAAAAGAAAAACTTTTACAAACTCTGTTTGCTCTTGTTGTTGTAAACATGAAAATCCAGCATTCAAGTTTCAGCAATTATTATGAACTAACCATACTCACAATAACATGTAGGTCTCACAATTACTCATATCAATAGCATAATCAGCTAGCGAGCCATAATAATAAAACTCGGATGACAACACTTTCTCAAAATAATCATAACATGATATAACAAAATGGTATCTCGCTAGCCCTTTCTGAGACCGCAAAACATAAATGCAGAGCACCTTTAAAGATCAAGGACTGACTAAACATTGTAATTCATTGTAAAAGAGATCCAGTCAAGTCATACCCAATATAAACCAATCATAATGAATGCAAACAACAGTGTGCTCTCCAGCGGGTGCTTTTTAATAAGAAGGGTGATGACTCAACATAAAAGTAAATAGATAGGCCCTTCGCAGAGGGAAGCAAGGATTTGTAGAGGTGCTAGAGCTCGATTTTTGAAATAGAGATAAATAATATTTTGAGCGGCATACTTTCACTGTCAATGCAACAACTATGAGATGGCTGTATCTTCCATACTACATGCATTATAGGCAGTTCCCAAACAGAATGGTAAAGGTTTATACTCCCCCTCCTCCACAAACTTCAATCCATGGCTTGCTCGAAACAACGAGTGCCTCCAACATTCAACGGGTCCCAAGGGGAGTTCTGTTTAATTATTTTGATTTGCTTTGATCTTTTTGGATCATGGGACTGGGCATCCCGGTTACCGGCCCTTTCTCGTGAATGAGGAGCGGAGTCCACTCCTCTTGAGAATAACCCACCTAGCATGGAAGATATAGGCAGCCATAGTTGCACATGAGCTGCTCGAGCATACAAAACAAAATTTCATTTGAAGGTTTGGAGTTTGGCACATACAAATTTACTTGGAACGACAGGTAGATACCGCATATAGGAAGGTATAGTGGACTCATATGGAACAACTTTGGGATTTAAGGAGTTTGGATGCACAAGGAGTATTCCCGCTTAGTACAGGTGAAGGCTAGCAAAAGACTGGGAAGCGACCAACTGAGAGAGCGACAACAGTCGTAAACATGCATTAAAATTAATTCACACTGAATATAAGCATGAGTAGGATATAATCCACCATGAACATAAATATCATGAAGGCTATGTTGATTTGATTCAACTACATGCGTGAACATGTGCCAAGTCGAGTCACTCAATTCATTTAAAGGAGGATACCATCCTATCATACCACATCATAATCATCTCAATAGCATGTTGGCACGCAAGGTTAACCATTATAACTCATAGCTAATCAAGCATGGCACAAGCAACTATAATCTCTAAATGTCATTGCAAATATGTTTACTTCATAATAGCTGAATTAGGAACGATGAATCATCATATTTACAAAAACAAGAGAGGTCGAGTTCATACCAGCTTTTCTCATCCCAATGAGTCCATCATATATCATCATTATTGCCTTTCACTTGCACGACCGAACGGTGTGTATAATAATAAGAATGCACGTGCATTGGACTAAGCTGGAATCTGCAAGCATTCAACTCAAGAGAGAAGACAAGTAATATGGGCTCTAAGTTAAATAAACAATCTTGCATATAAGAGCTACTAAGCATTTTCAATATAGTCTTCTCGACCCCCAAAGAAAGGAAAAGAAAAATAAAAACTATTTACACGGGAAAGCTCCCAACAAGCAAAAGAAGGACGGGAAATATTTTTGGGTTTTCTTTTTAATTCTACTACAAGCATGGAAAGTAGACTAACACTAATTTTTTTTGTTTTTCTTAAGGTTTATTAAACACACAAGAAGAAAGCAGGAAAAAGGAAAATAAACTAGCATGGATATTACAGTGAAAGAGTATGAGCACCGACATCTACCAATAAGTGTGAACATGAATGTAATGTCGGTGGGAAATACGTACTCCCCCAAGCTTAGGCTTTTGGCCTAAGTTGGTCTATTGCCAGGGATAACCTGGCTGATATCCGTAGGTGAAGCTAGGGTCGTACTGCGATGAAGAATAGTTGGGATCATAATGTGATGAAGAGGACTCTGACTGCCACTGGCTGGCAACCGCCTCAGGATCCCAAGAATAAACAGACATTCGTGGAGGCTCCGGTTCCGAGGCTGGTGCAGGATTCCGATAGGCTTGAACAGCCGCCCACGGAACAATGTAAGTACCTGCAGACAAGTTAAACAAAGAGGGAGCAGGCAAAGTAATAGTCTCAGGGTGATGTTTACCAAAGTACAATTTATATTTAAGCGCCCCTTCGCGATTCTTAACAAGAAAATCATGCGCTACCATACTCTTATAATCTAAATAAGTACGGGGCAGCGCTGTTTCTTCTTTCTCCTCATGCCTAATAGGTATTTCAAAATGTTCAGCTAGGCGTGAAGCATAAATGCCTCCAAAGATGGGGCCCTTATTACAGTTCATACTGAACCGTCTAGCAACAATTCCACCCATACTAACAGAGTTATTGCGGTATAAACCATGGAGCAAAATAATAATATCAGGAATACTAAGGTTCCCACAGTTCCCGCGACCAATCAAGCAGCGACTAGCAAATAAGGCAAAGTAGCGTAAAACAGGGAAATGTATGCTAGTAATTCTTGCATCAGAAACCTTCCTGGTTTCTCCCACAGTGATAGTGTCAATATAAGCTTCCACTTCATTACGGTGTGGTTCATCTAAAGAACCCTCGAAAGGTATTTTGCAAACCTCGCAAAATGCAGCTAATGTCATCTCCCTAGCAACATCATATAAATGGAACTCTACTATTGGAGGTGATTTCTTAGGGAAAAAGTAGAAGTTCTGCAGAAAAGTATTTGTGAGTAAGAGATACTGATGACGTTGGTCGCGGAGGAAGTTGGTGAGGCCGGTGTTCTCAATCAATAGACAGAAATCTTCATAAATCCCGGCACTCCTCAAGAAGTCATCGGAAGGCCATTCATACGACCGGACCTCCGCGATACGAGGCAGATTAAATTTGGGCTTCTGTTCTTCTTCCTTTTGTTTCTCCTTAGAACTTCGGCTCGACGAGCCCCTCAAAAGTCTCTTCATTATTTCCGAAACAATCTGAAATTTTTAGTAACTTCAAACAAAGTGAACCAACTTCAATAAGATTGATAGCAACTACTCATACAAGTGCCTAGAGCATATATCAAGCATTAGAACTACTTGGAACCATATATATTTGACATGCAAGCTCAAGAACATGGTCACCTATGCAGCACAAATTTGCAATGAATAAAGCACTAGAACAAAAACTAATTGGACCAATGGAGGAGTCACATACCAAGGAACAATCTCCCCAAGCAGTTTTGCGAGAGGTGCTTTGAGAAAGGAGATCGAAAATCGCAGCAAAAGTTGCTGGAACACGAGCTTGAGTTGGGTTTTCGGGTTTGTGTGAGACAGAGAAAAACGATGGGTGCAGGAATAAGTGGAGGAGGGCCACCATGGGCCCACGAGGCAGGGGGGCGCGCCCAGGGGGGTAGGGCGCGCCCTCCACCCTCGTGACCAGGTGGCAGCTCCCCCCGCGGTAATTTTTGCACTAAAAATCCTTAAATATTTCCGAAAAAATCATATTAAATTGGCATGGCATTCTGAGGACTTTTATTTTCGGGATATTTTTATATTGCACGGATAAGTCAGGAAACAGACAGAAAAATACTATTTTACTTTATTTCTACTAAAGAACAGAAAATATAAAGAGGGTACAGAAGGTTGTGCTTCTAGTTTCATCCATCTCATGCTCATCAAAAAGAATCCACTAACAAGGTTGATCAAGTCTTGTTAACAAACTCATTCCGATAATCATGGAACTGGAGAAATTTTGAATAACACTATGTTACCTCAACGGGGATATGGACATCCCCAACAATAAGCATATCATATTTCTTTTTGACAGTAGGAAGAGGAAATTCAAAACCTCCAAATATAATCGATGGAATTTTTCCAATAGAGTTGACACTATAAACTTGAGGTTGTTTCCTCGGAAAGTGCACCGTATGCTCATTACCATTAACATGAAAAGTGACATTGCCTTTGTTGCAATCAATAACAGCCCCTGCAGTATTAAGGAAAGGTCTTCCAAGAATAATAGACATACTATCATCCTCAGGAATATCAAGAATAACAAAGTCCGTTAAAATAGTAACGTTTGCAACCACAACAGGTACATCCTCACAAATACCGACAGGTATAGCAGTTGATTTATCAGCCATTTGCAAAGATATTTCAGTAGGTGTCAACTTATTCAAGTCAAGTCTACGATATAAAGAGAGAGGCATAACACTAACACCGGCTCCAAGATCACATAAAGCAGTTTTAACATAATTTCTTTTAATGGAGCATGGTATAGTAGGTACTCCTGGATCTCCAAGTTTCTTTGGTATTCCACCCTTAAAAGTGTAATTAGCAAGCATGGTGGAAATTTCAGCCTCCGGTATCTTTCTTTTATTAGTAATGATATCCTTCATATACTTAGCATAAGGATTTGTTTTGATCACATCAGTCAATCGCATACGCAAAAAGATAGGTCTAATCATTTCAGCAAAGCGCTCAAAATCCTCATCATCCTTTTTCTTGGATGGTTTCGGAGGAAAAGGCATGGGTTTCTGAACCCATGGTTCTCTTTCTTTACCATGTTTCCTAGCAACGAAGTCTCTTTTATCATAACGTTGATTGTTTGATTGTGGGTTATCAAGATCAACAACAGGTTCAACTTCTACATCATTATCATTACTAGGTTGAGCATCATCATGAACATCATCATTAACATTTTCACTAGGTTCATGTTCATTACCAGATTGTGTTTCAGCATCAGACATAGAGATATCATTTGGATTATCAGGTGGTTCAGCAATAGGTTCACTAGAAGTTTGCACAGTTCTATCATTTTTATTTTTCTTCCTTTTAGAAGAGCTAGGTGCATCAATATTATTTCTTTGAGAATCTTGCTCGATTCTCTTAGGGTGGCCTTCAGGACACAAAGGTTCCTGAGTCATTCTACCAGTTCTAGTAGCCACTCTAACATCATAATCATTTTTCTTACTATTCATTTCATCAAGCATTTCTTTATGAGCTTTAAGTACTTGTTCTACTTGAGTGGTAACCACAGAAGCATGTTTGCTAACAAGTTTAAGTTCACCTCTAATATTATCCATATAATCACTCAAGCGTTTAATCATAAAGGTATTCTGCTTTAATTGTCTACCAAAATAAGCATTAAAGTCATCTTGCTTAAACATAAAGTCATCAAACTCATCCAAGCACTGACTAGCAATTTTAGTAGGAGGGACTTCAACTTTATCATACCTATAGAGAGAATTTACCTTTACTACCTGTGTCGGGATATCGGGAGGTTCTTCAGTAAATAAGTAATTGAGATCATATACTTCTTCAACAGGAGGTAAATTAAGACCATGCATTTCTTCAATAGGAGGTAAATTCTTAACATCTTCAGCTTTAATACCTTTTTCTTTCATAGATTTCTTTGCCTCTTGCATATCTTCGGGACTGAGAAATAGAACACCTCTCTTCTTCGGAGTTGGTTTAGGAATAGACTCAGTAATTGGCTCAGGAGCTGGCTCAGGAGTTGGCTCGGGAGGTGGCTCAGGAGGTGCCCAATTATTTTCATTTGCCAACATATTATTCAATAAAATTTTAGCGTCATCCGGTGTTCTTTCCCTGAAAAGAGAACCAGCACAACTATCTAGGTAATCTCTGGAAGCATCAGTTAGTCCATTATAAAAGATATCAAATATTTCAGGTTTCTTAAGAGGATGATCAGGCAAAGCATTAAGTAACTTGAGAAGCCTCCCCCAAGCTTGTGGGAGACTCTCTTCTTCAATTTGCACAAAATTGTATATTCCCTCAAAGCAGCTTGTTTCTTATGAGCAGGGAAATATTTAGTAGAGAAGTAATAAATCATATCCTAGGGACTTTGCACACAAGCAGGATCAAGAGAATTAAACCATTTCTTAGCATCACCCTTTAATGAGAACGGAAATATTTTGAGTATATAAAAGTGGCGCGATCTCAGATTATTAGTAAACAGGGCAGCTATTTCATCTAACTTACGAAGATGTGCCACAACAGTTTCAGATTCATAGCCATAAAAAGGATCAGATTCAACCAAAGTAATTATATCTGGATCAACAGTAATATCATAATAATCCTGATCAGGAACACAGATAGGTGAAGTAGCAAAAGCAGGGTCGGGTCTCATCCTACCTCTAAAAGATTCCTTACTCCACTTAATTAGTAACCTCTTATGTTCAGGTTTATCTGGACAAGCAAGAATAGCTTCATAAGATTCATTATTAAAAAGATAACCCTCAGGAATAACAGGCATAGGTTCATCATCACTAACATCATCGTGTTCAAGTTCACTAATTTCTCTATCTCTAGACTTAGAAATTTTCTCATCTAGAAATTCACCAAGTGGCACAGTAGTATCAAGCATAGAAGTAGTTTCATCATAAGTATCATGCATAGCAGAAGTGGCATCATCAATAACATGCGACATATCAGAATTCATAGCAGTAGTAGGTTTAGGTGTCGCTAGCTTACTCATAACAGAAGGTGAATCAAGTGCAGAGCTAGATGGCAGTTCCTTACCTCCCCTCGTAGTTGAGGGATAAATTTTTGTCTTAGCGTCTTTCAAGTTCTTCATAGTGTCCAGCAGATATAAATCCCAAGTGACTCAAAGAATAGAGCTATGGTCCCCGGCAACGGCACCAGAAAAAGGTCTTGATAACCCACAAGTATAGGGGATCGTAACAGTTTTCGAGGGTAGAGTATTCAACCCAAATTTGTTGATTTGACACAAGGGGAGCCAAAGAATATTCTCAAGTATTAGCAGCTGAGTTGTCAATTCAACCACACCTGGAAACTTAGTATCTGCAGCAAAGTGTTTAGTAGCAAAGTAATATGATAGTGGTGGTAACGGTAACAAAGTAAAGACATCAAAAGTAATGTTTTTGGTATTTTTGTAGTAATTGTAACAGTAGCAACGGAAAAGTAAATAAGCGTAAACTAGTATATGGAAAACTCGTAGGCACCGGATCAATGATGGATAATTATGCCGGATGTGGTTCATCATGTAACAGTCATAACATAGGGTGACACAGAACTAGCTCCAGTTCATCAATATAATGTAGGCATGTATTCCGTAAATAGTCATACGTGCTTATGGAAAAGAACTTGCATGACATCTTTTGTCCTACCCTCCCGTGGCAGCGGGGTCCTATTGGAAACTAAGGGATATTAAGTCCTCCTTTTAATAGAGAACCGGAACAAAGCATTAACACATAGTGAATACATGAACTCCTCAAACTATGGTCATCACCGGGAGTGGTCCCGATTATTGTCACTTCGGGGTTGCCGGATCATAACACATAGTAGGTGACTATAGACTTGCAAGATAGGATCTAGAACTCACATATATTCATGAAAACATAATAGGTTCAGATCCGAAATCATGGCACTCGGGCCCTAGTGACAAGCATTAAGCATAGCAAAGTCATAGCAACATCAATCTCAGAACATAGTGGATACTAGGGATCAAACCCTAACAAAACTAACTCGACTACATGATAAATCTCATCCAATCCATCACCGTCCAGCAAGCCTACGATGCAATTACTCATGCACGGCGGTGAGCATCATGAAATTGGTGATGGAGGATGGTTGATGATGACGACAGCGACGAATCCCCCTCTCCGGAGCCCCGAACGGACTCCAGATCAGCCCTCCCGAGAGAGATTAGGGCTTGGCGGCGGCTCCGTATCGTAAAACGCGATGAAACTTTCTCTCTGATTTTTTCTCCTCGAAAGCCAATATATGGAGTTGGAGTTGGCGTCGGAGGGCCACCAGGGGGCCCACGAGGTAGGGGGGCACGCCCAGGGGAAGGGGCGCGCCCCCACCCTCGTGGACAGGGTGTGGCCCCCCTGGTCTTCATCTTTGGCGAGGATTTTTTATTATTTATTCTAAGATATTCCGTGGAGTTTCAGGTCATTCCGAGAACTTTTGTTTTCTGCACATAAAACAACACCATGGCAATTCTGCTGAAAACAGCGTCAGTCCGGGTTAGTTCCATTCAAATCATACAAGTTAGAGTCCAAAACAAGGGCAAAAGTGTTTGGAAAAGTAGATACGACGGAGACGTATCATGAGACACTTTGGTCTTATGGCAAATCTTAGCGGCTACATGGCTGGAGGAAAGGAATGGGTCCTTGATAGTGGATGTACTGATCATATGACCGGAGATAAAGACATGTTCCGTGAGCTTGCTGAAAATGACGGCCCTCGAAAGTATGTCACTTTTGGTGATAATTCAAAGGGTAAGGTGGTTGGCCTTGGTAAGGTGGCCATCTCACATGATAGCTCCATACAAAATGTCAGGCTCGCTGAATCTCTTGGCTACAACTTACTTTCAGTATCTAGACTTGCTGATTTCAGTTTCAATGTCCTATTTACTGAAGTAGACTGCCAAGTGTTTCATAGAGATAATCATAAAATTGTCTTTACTGGTATACGTAAAGGAGATCTTTACATTGTTGATTTCACTAAAAAGGCTCAACCTAAAATTTGCTTAATTGCTAAATCTTCTAAAGGCTGGTTGTGGAATAGAAGGCTAGGCCATGTGGACATGCGAAACCTTGACAAACTCATTAAAGGAAATCATATCCTTGGCGTTAACGATGTCATATTTGACAAGGATAGACTCTGTAGTGCTTGTCAAGTAGGGAAACAAGTTTGAGGAAGTCATCGCGCTAAGAACATCATGACCACAAGAAGACCACTCGAGCTACTTCACATGGATCTCTTTGGTCCAAATGCCTACAAGAGTCTCGGTGGTAACTCATTTGGTCTGGTCATAGTTGATGATTTTTCAAGATTCACATGGATCTCTTTGGTCCAAATGCCTACGAAGAAGGGATTTCACATGAGTTCTCAGCTACGTACACACCTCAACAAAATGGAGTCGTTGAGAGGAAGAACCGGACTCTTATTGAGATGGCAAGAATGATGCTTGATGATTACAAGACACCAAAACACTTTTGGGCGGAAGCCGTTGAGACAGCTTGTCATGCAACAAATCGCTTGTATCTTCACAAGCTACTCGGCAAGACGACATACGAGCTCCTCACCGGTAACAAACCACAAGTTGGATACTTTTGAGTATTCGGCTCAAAGTGCTACATTCTTGATAAGCATCATCGTTCTAAATTTGCTCCTAAGTCTCATGAAGGTTTTCTACTTGGTTATGGCTCAAACTCTCACACATACCGTGTCAAAAACAATTTCACCCGAAAGGTTGAAGAAACGGTAGATGTGAAGTTTGACGAATCTAACGGCTCACAAGTAGAGCAATTGCCAATTGATGTAGGAGACAAAGATCCCTCGGAAGCAATCCAAGACTTGTCTATCAGCAAGATTCGTCCAATGGAGGTGAAGGAGAGTACCTTGTCCGTCCAAGTGGAGGCTTCTACCTCACGACAAGGTGAACCAAGAGTTGATACGGAAGCATCCACGAGTGGGACACACCAAGAAGAAGAAAACGAGGAAGTGCACCAAGACGAACGTCAACAACCTCCTTCTCCACCACAACAAGAGAACGACAATGCCAACAATGAAGAAGTCCAAGAAGAAGAACAAGATGAAGAAGATGTTCAACAAAGACCCAAGCAAAAGCTTTCACAAGTTCGAGCAAGAATTGCTAAAGATCATCCCGTGGAGCAAATCTACAATGATATCCAAACCGGGAGAATCACTCGCTCAAAAACTCGTTTAGCTAACTTTTGTGAACACTATTCATTCATCTCTCACATTGAACCTATGAAGGTTGAAGAAGCATTGGAAGATCCGGATTGGATAAACGCTATGCATGAAGATCTATACAAATTTGAGAGAAATCAAGTGTGGACATTGGTTGAAAAGCCCGACAACAACCACAACATCATCGATACCAAATGGGTGTTTCGCAACAAGCAAGATGAAGATGGACAAGTGGTTCGCAACAAAGCGCGTCTCGTCGCCCAAGGCTACACACAAGTCGAAGGTATGGACTATGGTGAGGCGTATGCTCCCGTTGCTAGACTTGAGTCCATTCGCATCTTACTCGCCTATGCTAATCACCATAATATCACCTTGTACCAAATGGACATTAAAAGTGCTTTTCTAAATGGTGAAATTGAAGAGGAATTTTATGTTAAGCAACCTCCCGGCTTTGTCAACCCTAAGAAACCTAATCTTGTTTACAAACTTCACAAAGCCCTGTATGATCTTAAACAAGCTCCTAGAGCATGGTATAAATGCTTGACCAAGTTCCTTATTGAAAAAGGCTTTGAAATTGGAAAAATAGATTCTACTCTTTTTACTAAAAGGGTTAATGGAGAACTATTTGTATGCCAAATTTATGTCGATGATATTATATTTGGATCAACTAACCCTCATTTTAGTGAAAAGTTTGGGAAGCTAATGTCGGAGAAGTTTGAGATGTCCATGATGAGTGAACTCAAATTCTTTCTTGGTTTGCAAATCAAGCAAACTAAGGAAGGCACCTTTGTCTCTCAAACGAAGTACACCAAGGACTTATTCAAGAAGTTCAACATGCAAGAATGCAAAGGTATTACTACACCCATGCCTACTAGTGGACACCTTGATTTGACCAAAGATGGTGAACCGGTCGATCAAAAGGTTTATCGCTCTATGATTGGTTCATTGTTATATCTATGTGCTTCACGTCCCGATATCATGTTAAGTGTGTGCATGTGTGCACGATATCAAGCTGCTCCTAAGGAATGTCATCTTAAGGCCATGAAAAGGATAGTGAGATACTTAATACATACACCAACGTTTGGCATTTGGTATCCAAAGAGAGCTTCCTTTGATCTTGTTGGCTACTCCGACTCGGACTATGCCGGTGACAAGGTTGATAGGAAGTCCACTTCGGGTACTTGTCAATTCCTTGGTAGATCTCTTGTGTCTTGGTCTTCCAAGAAACAAAACTCGGTATCCTTATCCACCGCTGAAGCAGAATACATTGTTGCGGGTTCATGTTGTGCTCATTACTCTGGATGACCCAGACTCTTAAAGATTATGGGATATATGTGAAACATGTTCCATTGCTTTGTGACAATGAAAGTGCTATCAAGATTGCTCACAATCCCGTGCAACACTCTCGAACTAAGCATATCGAAGTTCGTCATCATTTTATTCGAGATCTTGTTGCTAAGGGTGACATAAACCTTAAGCATGTTCGCACCGATAAGCAATTAGCGGATATATTCACCAAACCACTTGATGAGAAAGTGTTTTGCAGGTTATGAGGTGAATTGAACATCATTGATGCTTCAAACTTGGAGTAGGAACTCCATTGGATACATGCAAGACTTGAGCTTACAACGAATCTCTTGATCTTTCTCCTATGATGATTATCTTATGTCTTGAAAATTTGCATCTTGCATGTTATCTAACCCTTGTAGGTACTTGGATGAATCTAATTCTATGAGATTGCAATTCACTCACATCTTGAGCAATCTCTACATCATCAAGTCTCTACACAATGGTGATTGATGACAAGGAAGCACGAAACCTTTCAAACATATCCTTTGACAAATTCTATGTTAAGTTTGATGATTGTCATGTTGGATACACAAGTGCTCTTCCTTGAGAAAACTAACCCATGCAGGTGGATGAACTCAAAATCCAAAGGGTGCTCCCAACTCTTGATGGGCTACATCAACCTTGAGCAACCCACACAAGTTCAACTACATGATCAAGATCAACACCGCCACCCAAGGTATGTTATTCCATCTTAGAGTAGCTTTACTCCAAGTCATGAGTCAAAGCAACTCGACAAGATGTGAATACATCAAGATACTTAAACGAAAAATGGTAACCCCATTTTGAGCTTAAACAATGTGACGCCCCCGATTCAATCGTACACTAATCATGCACGCAAATGCGTACGATCAAGATCAGGGACTCACGGGAAGATATCACAACACAACTCTAAAACTTAAATAAGTCATACAAGCATCTTAATACAAGCCAGGGGCCTCGAGGGCTCGAATACAAGTGCTCGATCATAGACGAGTCAGCGGAAGCAACAATATCTGAGTACAGACATAAGTTAAACAAGTTTGCCTTAAGAGGGCTAGCACAAACTGGGATACAGATCGAAAGAGGCGCAGGCCTCCTGCCTGGGATCCTCCTAACTACTCCTGGTCGTCGTCAGCGGGCTGCACGTAGTAGTAGGCACCTCCAGTGTAGTAGTCGTCGTCGACGGTGGCGTCTGGCTCCTGGACTCCAGCATCTGGTTGCGACAACCAGAAAGAAAGGAAAGGGGGAAAAAGGGGGGAGAAAGCAACCGTGAGTACTCATCCAAAGTACTCGCAAGCAAGGAACTATACTACATATGCATGGGTATATGTGTAAGAAGGCCATATCAGTGGACTGAACTGCAGAATGCCAGAATAAGAGGGGGATAGCTAATCCTATCGAAGACTACGCTTCTGGCAGCCTCCGTCTTGCAGCATGTAGAAGAGAGTAGATTGACGTCCTCCAAGTAGCATCTCCAAGTAGCATCTCCAAGTAGCATCTCCAGTAGCATCGCATAGCATAAACCTACCCGGCGATCCTCTCCTCGTCGCCCTGTAGAAAAGCGATCACCGGGTTGTCTGTGGAACTTGGAAGGGTGTGTTTTATTAAGTATCCGGTTCTAGTTGTCATAAGGTCAAGGTACAACTCCAAGTCGTCCTGTTACCGAAGATCACGGCTATTCGAATAGATTAACTTCCCTGCAGGGGTGCACCACATAACCCAACACGCTCGATCCCATTTGGCCGGACACACTTTCCTGGGTCATGCCCGGCCGCGGAAGATCAACACATCGCAGCCCCACCTAGGCAAAACAGAGAGGCCAGCACGCCGGTCTAAACCTAAGCGCACAGGGGTCTGGGCCCATCGCCCATAGCACACCTGCACGTTGCGAGGGCGGCCGGAAGCAGAACTAGCCCCCTTAATACAAGAGCAGGCTTACGTTCCAATCCGGCGCGCGCCGCTCCGTCGCTGACGTCTGAAGTGCTTCGGCTGATACCACGACGCCGGGATACCCATAACTACTCCCGCGTAGATGGTTAGTGCGTATAGGCCAGTAGCCAGACTCAGATCAAATACCAAGATCTCGTTAAGCGTGTTAAGTATCCGCGAATGCCGAACAAGGCCAGGCCCACCTGTCTCGTAGGTGGTCTCAACCTGCCCTGTCGCTTCGCCACAAAGTAACAGTCGGGGGCCGTCGGGAACTCAGGCCCACCACTACCTGGATGGAGCCACCTGCCCCTTCAGCCCCCATCTCCAAACAGTATCACCAGTAATGTAACAGTGTAAAGTATAAAGTATATGCCCGTGATCACCTCCCGAAGTGATCACAGCCCAGTAGTATAGCATGGCAGACGGACAAGAGTGTAGGGTCACTGATGGAACACTAGCATCCTATACTAAACATTTAGGATTGCGGGTAAGGTATCAATGACTGTAGCAGCAATGACAGGCTATGCATCAGAATAGGATTAACGGAAAGCAGTAACATGCTACACTACTCTAATGCAAGCAGTATAGAATAGAATAGGCGATATCTGGTGATCAAGGGGGGGGGGCTTGCCTGGTTGCTCTGGCAAGAGAGAGGGGTCGTCAACTCTGTAGTCGAACTGGTCAGCAGCAGCGTCGGTCTCGTAGTCTACCGGAGAGAAGAGGGGGAAGAAATAATGAATACAGAGCAAACAAAGCACCACAAAATATATCAAGGAAATACGCGGTGTTCGGTGTGCCCTAACGCGGTAGTAGGTGATACCGGTGAAGGGGGGAAAACCCCCGGGAAAGTATTCCCGGTGTTTCGTGTTTTCGGGCAGAGGAGCCGGAGGGGGAAAGTTGCGGGTTCGATAGGTTAGGGGTGTGTGGCGGACGAACGGACCGCGTATCCGGAGTCGTCTCGTCGTTCTGAGCAACTTTCATGTACAAAGTTTTTCCATCCGAGCTACGGTTTATTTTATATTAATTTTAAAAGATTTAATTCATTTTTAGGATTTATTTAATTATTTAAATTCAACATTATCCAGAACAGTGCATGCTGACGTCAGCATGACATCAGCATGACGTCAGCGGGTCAACTGGTCGGTTGACTAGTCAAACAGACAGGTGGGTCCAGTGGGACCCACATGTCATTGTCTGATAACTAATTAACCAGGTTAATTAGTTTAGTTAATAGATTAGTTATGTTAATTAACAGTAGTTAATTAGTTTAATTAGTTACTAGGTTAATTAAACACAATTAATTTAATTAATTAATTAATAATTTTATTTATTATTATTTTTATTCTTTTACTTATTTATCTTCTTTAATCCTTTTTTTTAAACGTTCAGGGGGCGTGGGGCCCCTCTTGTCAGTGGCTCAGAGATCGGGCGCGGGTTAACGGGGGCGAAGCAGGGAGGCCGATCGGGCACAGCCACGGGCGAGTGTGAGCACGGCCGGAGAGGGAGGCAATGCGCGGGCGCGCGCGTCGGGCGTGGCCGGCGCGACACGAGCGCAGCTAGGCCGTGGCCATGGTGGGGGGGGGAGCCGCGGGATGCGGTGGCTGCTTCACGGAGAGAGGAGGACGACCGGGGGTTGCTCACCCGCGTTGAAGGGAAGGCCCGATGCAGGGGGTACGCGATGGCGGGGTGAGGTGGCAGCGACGGCGAACGGCGTTGGCGTCGGGGCGTCGTTGGGGAGGAGGACGGGGACGGTTGCATCCCGGCGGTGAGGTGGCGTCAGCGCGGTCGACGAGCGACGGGCGCAGCGTCAGCAGGCGTTGGCCTACGAGGAGGACGTGGCGGGGGCTTGACGGATGAGCTGCGAGGCGTAGGTGGCAGCCCACAGGCGCGAGCGTGCTCGCCGGGGTCGCGGGGAGCCGCGGTGGACGCGACCGAGACGGCGAGGCACCGGCACGGCAGTGGTGGCGGAGGCGGGCACCGGTCGACGAGGGGACTCCGACGTGGGGAGCAAGGCGAGGGGAGGCCGGATCCGCGACGGGGCCTCCGGGATCCGTCCATCTCCGGCGAGGAGGCGGCTTGGCGCGGTCGACGCGGGCTCCGGGCGACGACGGACGGCATCGGGCGGGTGCAGGGCGAGTGGCGGTGTCGAGGGACGAGCGGGGCGATGCGGGATCGGGGTCGGGGTCGTTGCCCCCGATCCAGGTCGAGGAAGCAGAGGGAGGCGTGCGGG
>NC_057800.1:614960239-614967154 GCF_018294505.1 Triticum aestivum
TTTTTTTGTTAGTTTTGTTTTCTGTTTTTTTATACTTTGCTTTCCTTTAGTTTCCTATTATTTTAGTTTTAGTAAATTACCAAAGTGGCACCTAAATAGGATTTTACAAATTATGCCACTGCCACAATAGTTTAATACTTATAACAATTTAGTTTTGAAAATGTTTATTATTTTTAAAGCATTAAAATAATTGTTTTTGCTACTCTTTTATTCATTTAACAGTATTTAAACATTTTATAAAAGTGTGGTTTCTCCACCATAATTATCTATGCAATATTTGGTTCACTTCGAACATTTTAGTTTTAATATTTGAAAACTTTTATTGTTTGTCTATTTTTGAATTTGAATTTGAATCGGTTTCGAACAAACTCGAGATTAGCAACTATAAACGAGGTGACGTGGCACCATTAGCAGAGGATCACTGTAGCTTAATTACCCGGGCGTCACAATTCTCCTCCACTACAAGAAATCTCGTCCCGAGATTTAAGCGGTGGAGTAAGGGGCGAAGGTGTTGGTAGCGAAAAACCTAACGAGTCTTCTCGGTCTTGGCTTCCCTTTCGAAGAGGTTGATCCCTTTTGTTGATGTCTTCATTTCACTGCTTCAAGTCACCATGATCAATTTGTCATCCTTTCTTCGGGATCTCCATCGTACTTACGAATAGGTAAGGGGCAGCTCTACAACGATAGGATGTTACAAGGGAAAATCTTCTGGGGGTTTCCCAAGTATGAACATATGAGTATCTCTCGAGTTGAACAAATGAAACACATCGAGAGCAAAGTAAGACGGTGCAATAAGAAGTTTCAAGCGGATAGGCAATCGTTCATTGCCTGAAACAGAGTGTGAATGGGGTTCAGAGCAACGGGAATAAGTATTGTGTCCGATACCAGAATTGATCAGTAGGAAGGTGGCTCGCAAATTACATACGAAGTCAAGCTATAGGAATAACTTTGGCAACAGGGTGTATAGGAGAGTCAGGTTTCGATCCTGTGAAACTGTGGGTTATGGGCCCACCATGTGGTTCTTTTTTTTATAATAGGAGCAGTGACATCTTGCACGGTCATGATAGCAAGGCATGTCAGGGAGTACCATGTCAGCTATGTCGGCAACAACGTTGGTACCAAGGGCGAGGGATGAAGAGAACCATTTTCCTGCTCGTTGAAACAAGGCGGACCAATAGGCAAGGTTCCCGTCCATCGGTGGTTACCGGAATGTCATCAACAATAGTAACAAGGTCTTACTGACAGAGTTGTACATCGAGGTGTTTGCAAAAGCAGTGGATTATTACTGCTTATATCATATAGATCATAGAAAAGGTTTAAACAAACCAATGGAAGGAAAATATGATCATCAGATTAAACAGAACAATGGAAAGTAAAATATGTTTAAACACATATTTCGAGGGTATATCCTTCCCAAGGACAAGCAGAGCAAGATATCCATGACAGGATATAAAGTAGAAAACCATTTAGGTAAGGGGGGAGGAATCTCATGATATTACTCATACAACGGTGTTAGGATAATTGATAATTAAAATATAGCATCGTGCTTCAAACGTGCCTGTTGAAAATCGGAGTACCATTGACATGCTTCGAGATAGCAGTGACATGGTCTTCAGGTGAAGATCAGACTTTGGAAACACGAAGGATCCATCAAGAATAACTTGTAGAATAAGTCTTACAATTTCCTCATGGATGAATGGATAACCTTGCTGAAAAGGAATCTATAATGATAGGTCCTCCAGCCGGGGGGGGGGGGTGCTAGGCATGACATCATGTTACCGGGTCATCAAAGGATCAACGTCATAACTCTTGGAAAGTTGTCCCAACCATCATATCTGACCGAGATTCAGATCCGATTGGTGTCAGGATACCTGAGACTCAGGATGTCCGAGAAGAAAGGGCACAACACAAATCGTTGAAATGGCATTGCAAGCTTCTCGGGAAATGAACTATGGGAGCGGGTTTCTGAAGCAATAGTTCACCATTAAACCAGGGAGAGGACAAGGAGGTGTCTGGTGAACTCAACGGCAATTCACCGAGATTCCCAAAAGATGGATTTCCACCATTAAGTGAACAAGGAGATAACATTTGTCAGATCAACTGATATAAGGAAGTATGCTCGAGGAAAACATACACAATTAAACATTGGTTGAAGGGTGCGCCCGAAGTACGGGTTGGGTTGCACGACCAATGTTAGAATGGTGATTCAATTAGCGAAGGACTTAGAATGAACTATCGCCCATTCACTTCAAAGCAATAGGGTTGCTAGAAGTTTTGAATTCACACGTCGTAGCTCCATTGTCGGTATTCCGGTTGAAAACAATACGGGGACCAAGGAATGAACGAAGATGGCAAGAAGTATTAAGATATCAAGAATTATTAAGAGGTGGTGAAATTCTCACCACATTCTTGACAAAAAGTGATGGTAATACTTCCGAGGTAAGGAAGATCAACTGCTGGGTAGCAGTGATCTCAAGGTTTACACAAAACGCGAACAAGTTGTGTTGAACGGAAGGCAATAAAGTGGTCGATGAGAACAGGAATCATCGAGGGGCAAGGATGGTATTACCCATCATGAATTCAATTGAATTCCTGGAAGAGCTCATAAGGTTGATGGTGATCACGACACAATTGTCAAGAGATTTCATGCATATGTAGTCAATCAGCGACGACATCGAGTCAAAGGAATGATGAAGCAAGAGGTTATTGGAACCACAGTTATGACACAAACTCGAACTCAAGCTTGTTGTTTAAGGTGAAAGGGTATGACGAGGAAAAAAAATCGACGTAAGGTTAGTTCATCGTCGAAAATTGGTGCTCCGAGAATAAGGACCAGGTAGCACCGTTAGAATCGTCACGTCAATGATATAGCCAAATAGGCTAGGAATGGCGTGATCGGGTACAAACTCGTACTTATAGAAGCTTACTGAAGAGTTGTTGAACCGTAGAGCGGACTCGGTTCAGTTATCGGTGTCTTTGAGTGTTCAATAACTCCGAGCCCATGAAAAATTGTAATCGGTGAGTATGTAGTACTTGATGAAGAACTCATAAGAAATTATGCAGTTCCAAGATAATCTCGAGATACCAGGTGGTAATACTCGACGACAGATCAAACTAGAAGTTGAACTGGGGTATTGCTCTATAGAAGACAAGTGCTTAAACTTGCACAGGACATGATATTTAAAGGAGAACATGGTCAGAACCACGATTGCAAAAAGGCCAGATCTCAGATATAAGATGAACTTATACCAAGGGAATAATTGATTTTAAAAGAAACTTCGATGAGAAGATGTACATCGTGTCCATGGGCATGAACGCAAAGTTCAAGGTCGACTCCCACTTCTCCAATGCACAACCTTTCATTCACTTCTCGCGCTCAATGAAGTTGTAGTTTTGAAATTTTATCTGGCAAAATACCAGAAGAGTACGACTCGTGAAAACTTTCGAGTTCACACCTATTAAGGAAGGCATAGGTTCAACCCATTGGGGCATCTTAGAATCATATACCAAATCTTCAGAAGTAATTAACTCAAGCTCAAAGGCAGAGCATGGTTGAGAAAGCAGAGGATACAATTTACCAAAGGCATTATGTATCAGAGGAAAGGCTCACAAGGTTATTGAATATGAAGGGCGTTGTCAGATAAAATCCAACAAAGGATCTGGTGGTCCACAAGGGATCTGACGTGAGCATCGGTACTCAACTAGAGGAAGAAGATTGCAAGGAGATCAGATTATAGAAACAACTGACTAACTCAATTGTCAAATGCAAAGGAATTATGATTTCCAAATCAAGGGATCAGAAGCAATGCTCTGAGTAGGGATGGATAAGTTGAATAGCCTTAGGGTACAACCAATGACAATTGGATTGGTCGAGAACCAATTCCAGTCAAAAAAAATGGCAGCTTAGCCGGAGAAGTAATTTATAAGGATCAATGATGATTGCGTGCATTCGCAAACATATTGAGTCAACAGACTCAAAATGATAATGACAAGGAATGTCATTAAGACTACGAGACTTATGGGATTAACCATAATGCGAGCAAACAAGAATTTCAAGAGCCAAAGGCTCCAGAGGATTTTTGGAAGATCGAATAGTATTTTGAAGACTTTTGTGAAACTCATGAACAACTGGGGATGAGCGGATACTTGACAAGTGCGGCGATTTATTTGAAGGGGTATTCATGTGGCAAAGAACTGCTAGGCAGTAGGCACGAAGTATTCTCGGAACAATAGAGAAAACTTCGGGTATCTTGTAATAACAAGAACAATGGGGAATGATCGTAAGAATGGCAAGTGTAAGTAGTTATCCATAAGGATTTATCGGTGGTCGGGAATAGCAAAAGTGATGGGCACAAAGTCTCGAGAGAATATCAAAGAGTATCTCCGAAATCTTCTGGTGCAGTCGGTGACCATCTGGACTGAAGGGGCTCTCCGGGAGAAAGTATTTTCGAGAACCTAAAGTTAGTTTTTAGTAAAAATCGTTTAACCCGAATAGAAGAGAGTTCAGAATCCCAGAGTAAAGGTTGAGGAATAAAAGATCCTAATACCTCCCGATGGCGACGTGGGCCCATGGGCCACACAGCCATGTTAGTAAAAGTTTTTCAACGACTAGACTCGACTTCGGCCAAGGAGTTGGAAAGGGGGATTCCTACAGGCAGTCGGCTCTGATACCAACTTGTGACGCCCCCGATTCAATCGTACACTAATCATGCACGCAAATGTGTACGATCAAGATCAGGGACTCACGGGAAGATATCACAACACAACTCTAAAACTTAAATAAGTCATACAAGCATCTTAATACAAGCCAGGGGCCTCGAGGGCTCGAATACAAGTGCTCGATCATAGACGAGTCAGCGAAAGCAACCATATCTGAGTACAGACATAAGTTAAACAAGTTTGCCTTAAGAAGGCTAGCACAAACTGGGATACAGATCGAAAGAGGCGCAGGCCTCCTGCCTGGGATCCTCCTAACTACTCCTGGTCGTCGTCAGCGGGCTGCACGTAGTAGTAGGCACCTCCAGTGTAGTAGTCGTCGTCGACGGTGGCGTCTGGCTCCTGGACTCCAGCATCTGGTTGCGACAACCAGAAAGAAAGGAAAGGGGGAAAAAGGGGGGAGAAAGCAACCGTGAGTACTCATCCAAAGTACTCGCAAGCAAGGAACTATACTACATATGCATGGGTATATGTGTAAGAAGGCCATATCAGTGGACTGAACTGCAGAATGCCAGAATAAGAGGGGGATAGCTAATCCTATCGAAGACTACGCTTCTGGCAGCCTCCGTCTTGCAGCATGTAGAAGAGAGTAGATTGACGTCCTCCAAGTAGCATCTCCAAGTAGCATCTCCAAGTAGCATCTCCAGTAGCATCGCATAGCATAAACCTACCCGGCGATCCTTTCCTCGTCACCCTGTAGAAAAGCGATCACCGGGTTGTCTGTGGAACTTGGAAGGGTGTGTTTTATTAAGTATCCGGTTCTAGTTGTCATAAGGTCAAGGTACAACTCCAAGTCGTCCTGTTACCGAAGATCACGGCTATTCGAATAGATTAACTTCCCTGCAGGGGTGCACCACATAGCCCAACACGCTCGATCCCATTTGGCCGGACACACTTTCCTGGGTCATGCCCGGCCGCGGAAGATCAACACGTCGCAGCCCCACCTAGGCAAAACAGAGAGGCCAGCACGCCGGTCTAAACCTAAGCACACAGGGGTCTGGGCCCATCGCCCATAGCACACCTGCACGTTGCGAGGGCGGCCGGAAGCAGAACTAGCCCCCTTAATACAAGAGCAGGCTTACGTTCCAATCCGGCGCGCGCCGCTCCGTCGCTGACGTCTGAAGTGCTTCGGCTGATACCACGACGCCGGGATACCCATAACTACTCCCGCGTAGATGGTTAGTGCGTATAGGCCAGTAGCCAGACTCAGATCAAATACCAAGATCTCGTTAAGCGTGTTAAGTATCCGCGAATGCCGAACAAGGCCAGGCCCACCTGTCTCCTAGGTGGTCTCAACCTGCCCTGTCGCTCCGCCACAAAGTAACAGTCGGGGGCCGTCGGGAACTCAGGCCCACCACTACCTGGATGGAGCCACCTGCCCCTTCAGCCCCCATCTCCAAACAGTATCACCAGTAATGTAACAGTGTAAAGTATAAAGTATATGCCCGTGATCACCTCCCGAAGTGATCACAGCCCAGTAGTATAGCATGGCAGACGGACAAGAGTGTAGGGTCACTGATGGAACACTAGCATCCTATACTAAACATTTAGGATTGCGGGTAAGGTATCAATGACTGTAGCAGCAATGACAGGCTATGCATCAGAATAGGATTAACGGAAAGCAGTAACATGCTACACTACTCTAATGCAAGCAGTATAGAATAGAATAGGCGATATCTGGTGATCAAGGGGGGGGCTTGCCTGGTTGCTCTGGCAAGAGAGAGGGGTCGTTAACTCTGTAGTCGAACTGGTCAGCAGCAGCGTCGGTCTCGTAGTCTACCGGAGAGAAGAGGGGGAAGAAATAATGAATACAGAGCAAACAAAGCACCACAAAATATATCAAGGCAATACGCGGTGTTCGGTGTGCCCTAACGCGGTAGTAGGTGATACCGGTGAAGGGGGGAAAACCCCCGGGAAAGTATTCCCGGTGTTTCGTGTTTTCGGGCAGAGGAGCCGGAGGGGGAAAGTTGCGGGTTCGATAGGTTAGGGGTGTGTGGCGGACGAACGGACCGCGTATCCGGATTCGTCTCGTCGTTCTGAGCAACTTTCATGTACAAAGTTTTTCCATCCGAGCTACGGTTTATTTTATATTAATTTTAAAAGATTTAATTCATTTTTAGGATTTATTTAATTATTTAAATTCAACATTATCCAGAACAGTGCATGCTGACGTCAGCATGACATCAGCATGACGTCAGC
>NC_057800.1:614967620-614995432 GCF_018294505.1 Triticum aestivum
AATCCTTTTTTTTAAACGTTCAGGGGGCGTGGGGCCCCTCTTGTCAGTGGCTCAGAGATCGGGCGCGGGTTAACGGGGGCGAAGCAGGGAGGCCGATCGGGCACAGCCACGGGCGAGTGTGAGCACGGCCAGAGAGGGAGGCGATGCGCGGGTGCGCGCGTCGGGCGTGGCCGGCGCGGCACGAGCGCAGCTAGGCCGTGGCCATGGTGGGGGGGGGGAGCCGCGGGATGCGGTGGCTGCTTCACGGAGAGAGGAGGACGACCGGGGGTTGCTCACCCGCGTTGAAGGGAAGGCCCGATGCAGGGGGTACGCGACGGCGGGGCGAGGTGGCAGCGACGGCGAACGGCGTTGGCGTCGGGGCGTCGTTGGGGAGGAGGACGGGGACGGTTGCATCCCGGCGGTGAGGCGGCGTCAGCGCGGTCGACGAGCGACGGGCGCAGCGTCAGCAGGCGTTGGCCTACGAGGAGGACGTGGCGGGGGCTTGACGGATGAGCTGCGAGGCGTAGGTGGCAGCCCACAGGCGCGAGCGTGCTCGCCGGGGTCGCGGGGAGCCGCGGTGGACGCGACCGAGACGGCGAGGCACCGGCACGGCAGTGGTGGCGGAGGCGGGCACCGGTCGACGAGGGGACTCCGACGTGGGGAGCAAGGCGAGGGGAGGCCGGATCCGCGACGGGGCCTCCGGGATCCGTCCATCTCCAGCGAGGAGGCGGCTTGGCGCGGTCGACGCGGGCTCCGGGCGACGACGGACGGCATCGGGCGGGTGCAGGGCGAGTGGCGGTGTCGAGGGACGAGCGGGGCGATGCGGGATCGGGGTCGGGGTCGTTGCCCTCGATCTAGATCGAGGAAGCAGAGGGAGGCGTGCGGGGAAACAAGAGGGAGGAGTGGGGAACGAGGGGAGTGGGGGCGTCGGTCGTCTAGGGTTAGGTCGGGCGGCGGCTGGGCCGACTGGACCGGCCTAGTGGGTCCAGCGGCCAGCTGGGTCGTGGCCCAGTGGGGGGGGGGTTCTTCTTTTTCCCTTTTTTTGTTAGTTTTGTTTTCTGTTTTTTTTTATACTTTGCTTTCCTTTAGTTTCCTATTATTTTAGTTTTAGTAAATTACCAAAGTGGCACCTAAATAGGATTTTACAAATTATGCCACTGCCACAATAGTTTAATACTTATAACAATTTAGTTTTGAAAATGTTTATTATTTTTAAAGCATTAAAATAATTGTTTTTGCTACTCTTTTATTCATTTAACAGTATTTAAACATTTTATAAAAGTGTGGTTTCTCCACCATAATTATCTATGCAATATTTGGTTCACTCCGAACATTTTAGTTTTAATATTTGAAAACTTTTATTGTTTGCCTATTTTTGAATTTGAATTTGAATCGGTTTCGAACAAACTCGAGATTAGCAACTATAAACGAGGTGACGTGGCACCATTAGCAGAGGATCACTGTAGCTTAATTACCCGGGCGTCACAAATGATGAGTACGACCTATGATCAAGTGATCTCACTTGACTCCTAAGTCAATGTACTCTAACATAGGTGACTTTGTCACCGCCCAACTCTAGATGAAGGTCTCTTGTGTTCTTTTTGTGTTCTTGCACTTGTCTCATGCATATTTGTTTCCACTTTCAAACTTCATCTAGACCTTTTTGTTTCTTTTCTTTGTTCTTTGTTTTGCATTTTCTGCATCCAATTCATTGTAAATCTTTGTGAGATCTTATTTGTCTAGTGAGCTGAGGTGACAAGTGTTTTTCTGTGATGAACTCGGTTCCACCGGTTTCATGCTTCCGGTCTAACCGAAGATTTTCGAAGCAACCGAAGCATACAACTCGGTGACACCGATTGCACTACAGGAAAAACATTTTGCCATTTATTCCTGCTTCATACTTGATCCAGCTCCACTCAATGAATCTTGTCCTCTGCAAGCATCACATTTATCTTAATGCTTTGTACTGTGATTCAAGGACCGAACCCATTCACAACAAATTCCAGAAGACCCTTCTTGGAAATTGGTGTCAAAGGGGGAGAGAGATCACATCAAAGCTTAATCATATCTCTAGGGGGAGAGATCTCTAGGGAAGGGAATACTCCAGGAAAGAGTAATCTTCAAGGATCCCAGATGCTTGATGTTCAAGAGGAGAGATGCCACATGTCTTCTTCGGGGAAAGACATGTTCACATGTGCTTATTTCATTTGTTTCTTTGAGCTCTGTTTTTTTGTTCCCTATCTTCTCCCAGTATCCCATACTAGATTCATGGGAGCAAGACATCCAAGGGAAAGAAAATTCTTAAATTCATTGCATATCCTTCTCTTTGGGGACATGTCAATACCTTTCATGGTACTCTGTACTCACTCTACATGTCATCCCAGTCTTGGTACTCTTGTGGTTTCTTTTGTTTGCTCTAGCTAGTAGGTGCATCTGTGTTATCTAACCTTGTTTACGCAGGTTCATACCATCCTAGCCAACTCAAGACCACAAGGTAAGTATATGCATCATGGTCATGTGTATGAGAAATTCTTGCTAATGTACATACTGTTTGCAAGAAGGACTCATGGGCATGAAGGTACATTTCTCATATTTTCATCACTTGCTCTGATGCATATAGCCAAGATATATGTAACACATTGCTACTCTGTCATGGTTATGCTCTCACATGCTTCTATATACCATATTCACATGATTGCATACATGTAGGGGGAGCCTATGCTTGTTACATGTCTTTCCAAAGCTTTCCTTGCTATTCTCTATATCTTTATCTAAAGCTTTGATGTATGTTGCCATCAATTACCAAAAAGGGGGAGATTGAAAGCACAAGTGCTCCCTGGGTGATTTTGGTAATAAATGACAACATATCTCTTGTTGGACTAACACTTTTACCTAGTATGTTTCAGATGAGTTCAACAATGAAGTGGCATGGACTAGAGGATGAGGAACCCCTTCAAAATGCTAAGGACAAAGGATTGGCCCAAGCTCCAAGCTCAAGACTCTACATTTTATATCTTAGTGATCCAAGATCACATTGAGTCTATAGGAAAGCCAATACTATTAAGAAGGGATGAGGTGTTGTTTAATGGCCTGCTTGCTCAAAGTGCTTAGTGATATACTCCAAAGCCCTCAACCACTTTCTCACTTCCAAATATGTCCTAAACCAAAAGTCAAACTCGGCCCCACCGATTCTTTCTATCCGGAGCCACCGAGTTCAGTTGACATAGCCACTACCAGAAACCCTAATCAGTTTGGTCTCACCGATGGGATCTCGGTCTCACCGAGATGGGCTTGCAAACTCTCTGTTACCTATTGCAATATTTTCGGTTCCACCGAGATATGCAATCGGACCCACCGAGTTTGCTTGGCCAACTCTCTGTTTCGCTTATTACCCAAATCGGTCCCACCGATTTTGAGTAATCGGTCAAACCGAGTTTTGGATTTACCCTAACCCTAGCACATCGGTCCCACTGAGTTGATCCAGTCAGTCCCACCGAAAACCCTAACGGTCACTAGGTTTGCTAAATCGGTCCGACCGAGTTTTTCACTTCGGTCACCGAGATTAGTAAATTGTGTGTAACGGTTAGTTTTTGTGTGGAGGCTATATATACCCCTCCACCCACTCTTCATTTGTGGAGAGAGCCATCAGAACATACCTACACTTCCAATACACATTTTCTGAGAGAGAACCACCTACACTTGTGTTGAGACCAAGATATTCCATTCCTACCATATGAATCTTGATCTCTAGCCTTCCCCAAGTTGCTTTCCACTCAAATCAACTTTCCACCAAATCCAAATCCTGTGAGAGAGAGAGTTGAGTGTTGGGGAGAATATCATTCGAAGCCAAGAGCAAGGAGTTCATCATCAACACACCATTTGTTACTTCTTGGAGAGTGGTGTCTCCTAGATTGGCTAGGTGTCACTTGGGAGCCTCCGACAAAGATTGTGGAGTTGAACCAAGGAGTTTGTAAGGGCAAGGAGATCGCCTACTTCGTGAAGATCTACCGCTAGTGAGGCAAGTCCTTCGTGGGCAATGGCCATGATGGGATAGACAAGGTTGCTTCTTCGTGGACCCTTCGTGGGTGGAGCCCTCCATGGATTCGCGCAACTGTTACCCTCCGTGGGTTGAAGTCTCCATCAACGTGGATGTAAGATAGCACCACCTATCGGAACCACGACAAAAACATCCGTGTCTCCAATTGCGTTTGAATTCTCCAAACCCTTCCCTTTACATTCTTGCAAGTTGCATGCTTTACTTTCCGCTGCTCATATACTATTTGCATGCTTGCTTGATATGTATTGTGTTAGTTAAACTAGTGCCTAAGCTCCACTTCAACTTAAAGAAATTAAAAACTGCAACTTTTGACACTTAGTGTCTAATCCCCCCCTCTAGACACCTCTTCTCGATCCTTTCACACTTATAATGATCCAATTGTTCCTACTTCTTATATTGAGAAACCACCTTTCCCTGTTAGGATAAAGGATCATGCTAAAGCTTCAACTGTGGTTCGTAAAAGCAATATTAAAACTTATGCACCTCCTGAGCAAATTAAAGTTGAACCTAATACTGCTATTGTTAAAGATCTCTTGTCTGATAATATTGATGGGCATGTTATTTATTTCTGTGATGAAACTGCTAGAATTGCTAAACCTTGTGCTAAAGATAAACCTAGACCTGTGGTAGGCATGTCTGTTATTTCTGTTAAAATAGGAGATCATTGTTATCATGGCTTATGTGATATGGGTGCCAATGCTAGTGCAATACCTATTAGCCTATATGGAGAAATCATGCATGATATTGCACCTGTTGAGTTAGAAGATATTGATGTCACAATTAAACTTGCCAATAGAGATACTATTTCACCAATGGGAATTGTTAGAGATGTTGAAGTCTTGTGTGGGAAAACTAAATATCCTGCTGATTTTCTTGTTCTTGGTTCCCCACAAGATAGCTTTTGTCCCATTATTTTTGGTAGACCCTTCTTAAATACTGTTAATGCTACCATAGATTGCAAAAGGGATGTTGTTACTATCGGTTTAGATGATATGACTCATGAATTTAATTTATCTAAATTTAGTAGACAACACAGTGAAGAATAATTACCTAGTAAGGATGAAATTATTGGTCTTGCTTCTATTGCCGTACCTCCTAGTGATCCTTTAGAGCAATATTTGCTAGACCATGAAAATGATATGTTTATGAATGAAAGAAGGGAAATAGATGAAGTATTTTTTAAACAGGAACCTATTTTGAAACACAATTTTCCTGTTGAAATCCTAGGGGATCCTCCTCCACCCAAGGTTGATCCCGTGTTTGAGCTTAAACTGTTAATTGATACTCTTAAATATGATTATCTTGATGAGAAAAAGATATATCCTATTATTATTAGTGCTAACCTTTCAGAGCATGAGGAAGAGGGATTATTGAAAACTCTGAAGAAGCACCGTGCTGCTATTGGGTATACTCTTGATGATCTTAAGGGCATTAGTCCCACTCTATGTCAACATAAAATTAATTTGGAAGAAGATGCTAAACCAGTTCATGATCATCAACGACGGCTGAATCCTAAAATGAAAGAATTGGTAAGAAAGGAAACACTAAAGCTCCTTGAGGTAGGTATAATCTATCCCGTTGCTGATAGTCAGTGGGTAAGTCTTGTCCATTGTGTCCCTAAGAAGGGAGGTATTACTGTCGTTCCTAATGATAAAGATGAACTGATTCCTCAAAGAATTATTACAGGTTATAGGACGGTAATTGATTTCCACAAATTAAATAAGGCAACTAAAAGGATCATTACCCCTTACCTTTTATTGATCAAATGCTAGAAATAGTATCCAAACATACACATTTTTGCTTTCTAGATGGTTATTCTGGTTTCTCTCAAATACCTGTGTCAGCCAAAGATCAATCAAAGACTACTTTTACTTGCCCTTTTGGTACTTTTGCTTATATACGTATGCCTTTTGGTTTACGTAATGCACTTGCCACCTTTCAAAGATGCATGATGGCTATATTCTCTGACTTTTGTGAAAATATTTGTGAGGTTTTCATGGACGATTTCTCCATCTATGGATCTTCTTTTGATGATTGCTTGAGCAACCTTGATCGAGTTTTGCAGAGATGTGAAGAAACTAATCTTGTCTTGAATTGGGAAAAGTGCCACTTTATGGTTAATGAAGGTATTGTCTTGGGGCACAAAGTTTCTGAAAGAGGTATTGAGGTTGATAAAGCCAAGGTTGATGCTATTGAGAAGATGCCATGTCCCAAGGACATCAAAGGTATAAGAAGTTTCCTTGGTCATGCCGGATTTTATAGGAGGTTCATTAAGGGCTTCTCAAAATTTTCTCGGCCTCTGACTAATTTATTACAAAAAGATATACCATTTGTTTTTGATGATGATTGTGTAGAAGCATTTGAAATTCTTAAGAAAGCATTGATCTTTGCACCTATTGTTCAGCCACCTGATTGGAATTTACCCTTTGAAATTATGTGTGATGCTAGTGATTATGCTGTAGGTGTTGTTCTAGGGCAAAGAGTTGATAAGAAATTAAATGTTATTCAATATGCTAGTAAAACCCTAGACAATGCTCAAAGAAATTATGCTACCACTGAAAAAGAATTCTTAGCAGTTGTATTTGCTTGTGATAAGTTCAGACCTTATATTGTTGACTCTAAAGTAACTATTCACACTGATCATGCTGCTATTAAATATCTCATGGAAAAGAAAGATGCTAAACCTAGACTTATTAGATGGGTTCTCTTGCTACAAGAATTTGACTTACATATTGTTGATAGAAAGGGAGATGAGAACCCCGTTGCAGACAACTTGTCTAGGTTAGAAAATGTGCTTGATGACCCACTTCCTATTGATGATAGCTTCCCTGATGACCAATTAAATGTCATAAATGCTTCTTATACTGCTCCATGGTATGCTGATTATGCTAATTACATTGTTGCTAAGTTTATACCACCTAGTTTCACATACCAGCAAAAGAAAAAGTTCTTCTATGATTTGAGGCATTAATTTTGGGATGACCCACATCTTTATAAAGAAGGAGTAGATGGTGTTATTAGACGTTGTGTACCTAGGCATGAACAGGAACAGATCCTACGCAAGTGTCACTCCGAAGCTTATGGAGGACACCATGTTGGAGATAGAACTGCACATAAGGTATTGCAATCTGGTTTTTATTGGCCTACTCTCTTCAAGGATGCCCGTAAGTTTGTCTTATCTTGTGATGAATGTCAAAGAATTGGTAATATTAGTAGACGTCAAGAAATGCCTATGAACTATTCACTCGTTATTGAACCATTTGATGTTTGGGGCTTTGACTATATGGGGCCTTTTCCTTCCTCTAATGGATATACACATATTCTAGTTGTTGTTGATTACATTACTAAGTGGGTAGAAACTATTTCAACTAGTAGTGCTGATCATAACACTTCTATTAAAATGCTTAAAGAAGTTATTTTTCCAAGATTTGGAGTCCCTAGATATTTAATGACTGATGGTGGTTCACATTTTATTCATGGTGCTTTCCGTAAAATGCTTGCTAAATATGATGTTAATCATAGAATTGCATCTCCTTATCACCCACGGTCTAGTGGTCAAGTAGAATTGAGTAATAGAGATCTCAAATTAATTTTGCAAAAGACTGTTAATAGATCTAGAAAAAATTGGTCCAAGAAACTTGATGATGCATTATGGGCCTATAGAACTGCATATAAAAATCCTATGGGTATGTCTCCGTATAAAATGGTTTATGGAAAAGCATGTCACTTACCTCTCGAACTAGAACATAAGGCTTATTGGGCTATTAAAGAAGTCAATTATGATTTTAAACTTGCCGGTGAGAAGAGGTTATTTGATATTAGTTCACTTGATGAATGGAGAACCCAAGCCTATGAAAATGCCAAGTTGTTTAAAGAAAAGGTTAAAAGATGGCATGACAAAAGAATACAAAAGCGTGAGTTTAATGTAGGTGATTATGTATTGCTATACAACTCTCATTTAAGATTTTTTGCAGGAAAACTTCTCTCTAAATGGGAAGATCCTTACATTATCGAGGAGGTCTATCGTTCCGGTGCCATAAAAATCAACAACTTCGAAGGCACAAATCTGAAGGTGGTGAACGGTCAAAGAATCAAACATTATATCTTAGGTAATCCCATAAATGTTGAACCAAATATTATTGAAACCGTAACCCCGGAGGAATACATAAGGGACACTTTTCGGAACATTTCAGACTCCGAAAAGGAATAGGTATGTGGTACGGTAAGTAAACCGAGTCCAAAACAGTTTTAAGGAAATATTTCTCCGCTTTGGAATATTTAGAAAAATAGAAAAATAAGAAGCAGTCAGGGAAGGACACGCGGGCTCCACGAGGGTGGAGGGTGCGCCCTACCCCCCTGGGCGCGCCCCCTACCTCATGGGCACCTTGTGTGCTCTCCGGACTCCGTTTTCATACACGACACGTATTTTGGTCGGTAAAAATTCATTATATAATCTCCTGGAGGTTTTGACTCCTGTATCACGCAAAAATCTCCTGTTTTTGTTTCGAGCTGTTTTTCTGACAGATCCAGGTTGTCATGTCATCTTCAAGCGCCCCCAAGGACCAGTTCTTCGAGAAGGTCATCAACCCCTACCTCGCAGAAGTGCTACAACACCCTCAAACCATTGAGATGCGTGAGGGGTTGTTGCACATCCGTGACGCTGAGGGACCAAGGAAGACCGGAAGCACGGAGGCAAGGCTCGAGGCATTGGAGCAAGAAGTTTTCAAGTGTAAGGAGATGGTGGAGCGTGGACTCGATTCCAATCACATTATGATCACGGAGTTCACCAATAACCACAATCTGGACGTCAAGGACATTGGGGAGGCGATCTTCAAGCTTCATGAGAAAAACGAGCACCTCCAAGCCCAGATCTATGACCTGCAAAATCAAAACTGTGAGTATGAATATAGATTCAAGAGGATGAGTTTGGCTGCAGATTTGAGGTTTCAGGAGACTCGGTCATCCTTCTATGATGGTGAGCCTGTGCCTTGGAAGAAGGATGACAAGCCTACGCCATCAACAAAATAACCACCGTCTCCACCAACAAAGAAGAATTGAGTATCTGGTATGGGCACTCCCCTTGGCAACTGCCAAGCTTGGGGGGAGTGCCCCAGTATCGTATCACCATCACTTTTATCTTTACCGTTTTCCTTAGTTCGTTCCTTTTGGTAATATCCTGATCTAGTAGAATAAAAGTTCTTAGTATGATCTAGTCGTGAGTTTGCTTTATAATCCTTCTATGTAATCGAGTCCATGAGCTATATAATAAAGATTAGTGTTGAGTCAAGGGCTTGATTATTTTGCCATGATCCTAAGGGAATAAAAGAAAGGAGAAAGAAATAAAAAGAAACAAAGAGATCATGTGAGTCTTATGGAGATTAATGAGCTCACATAGAAAAAGGTATGATGATAAAAGTTGTTGAGGGTTGACAAACATAGTTTTGGTCATCGTTGCAATTAATAGGAAGTAATAAAGAAAGAGAGGTCTTCACATATAAATATACTATCTTGGACATATTTTATGATTGTGAGCACTCATTAAAATATGACATGCTAAAGAGTTGACGTTGGACAAGGAAGACAACGTAATGGGTTATGTTTTCTTACATCTGAGATAAATTATATTGTCATGGATCATCCAACATGGTTGAGCTTGTCTTTCCCCCTCATGCTAGCCAAATTCATCGCACCAAGTAGAGATACTACTTGTGCTTCCAAATACCCTTAAACCAGTTTTGCCATGAGAGTCCACCATACCTACCTATGGATTGAATAAGATCCTCCAAGTAAGTTGTCATCGGTGCAAGCAATAAAAATTGCTCTCTAAATATGTATGACTTATTAGTGTGGGAGAAAATAAGCTTTATACGATCGTGTGATATGGAAGAAATAAAAGTGACAGACTGCATAATAAAGGTCCATATCACAAGTGGCAATATAAAGTGACGTTCTTTCGCATTAAGATTTTGTGCATCCAACCATAAAAGTGCATGACAACCTCTGCTTCCCTCTGCGAAGGGCCTATCTTTTACTTTTATCTCCTACATTGCATAAGAGTCATGATGATATTCACCCTTCCTTTTTACATTTTATCCTTTGGCAAGCACAGTATGTTGGAAAGATCCTGGTATATATGGCTAATTGGATGTGAGTTTTCATGAACTATTACCATTGACATTACCCTTGAGGTAAAACGTTGGGAGGCAAAACTATAAGCCCCTATCTTTCTCTGTGTTTGATCAAAACTCCATACCCATAAGTATTGCGTGAGTGTCAACAATTGTGAAAGACTATATGATAGTTGAGTATGTGGACTTGCTGAAAAGCTCTTATATGTTGACTCTTTCCTATGTTATGATAAATTGCAATTGCTCCATTGACTGAGATTATAGTTTGTTAGTTGTCAATGAAGTTTACTATTCATACTTGAAATTGTGATTGAATTATTACTCTAGCATAAGAAATCATATGACAAGAATTATATAAGTTTCCGTTCTAAGAATGATCATGATGCCCTCATGTCCGTATTTTATTTTTATCGACACCTCTATCTCTAAACATGTGGACATATTTTTTGATTTCAGCTTTCGCTTGAGGACAAGCAAGGTCTAAGCTTGGGGGAGTTGATACGTCCATTTTGCATCATGCTTTTATATCGATATTTATTGCATTATGGGCTGTTATTACACATTATGTCACAATACTTATGCCTATTCTCTCTTATTTTACAAGGTTTCCATAAAGAGGGAGAATGCCGGCAGCTGGGATTCTGGGTTGGAAAAGGAGAAAATATTAGAGACCTATTCTGCACAGCTCCAAAAGTCCTGAAACTTCACAGAAGACGTTTTCAGAATACATAAAAAATACTCAGCGGAAGAAGTTCACCAGGGGGGCCACACCCTGCCCACGAGGGTGGGGGCGCGCCCTACCCCCCTGGGCGCGCCCCTACCTCGTGGGCCCCCTGGTGGCCCTCCGATGGTCATCTTTTGCTATCTGAAGTCCTTCGATGAGAAAAAAATTGGAAGCAATCTTCTCGAACGAAACTCCGCCGCCACGAGGCGGAACCTTGGCGGAACCAATCTAGGGCTCTAGCGGAGCTGTTCCGCCGGGGAAACTTCCCTACCGGAGGGGGAAATCATCGCCATCGTCATCACCAACGTTCCTCTCATCGGGAGAGGGCAATCTCCATCAACATCTTCATCCGCACCATCTCCTCTCAAAACCCTAGTTCATATCTTATATCCAATTCTTGTCTCCAAGTCCGGGATTGGTGCTAGTAGGTTGCTAGTAGTGTTAATTACTCCTTGTAGTTGATGCTAGTTGGTTTAATTGGTGGAACATCATATGTTCAGATCCTATATGCATATTAATACCCCTCTGATTATGAACATGTTTATGCTTTGTGAGTAGTTACGTTTGTTCCTGAGGACACGAGAGAAGTCTAGCTATTAGTAGTCATGTGAATTTGGTATTCGTTCGATATTTTGATGAGATGTATGGTGTCTCTCCTCTAGTGGTGTTATGTGAACGTCGACTACATGACACTTCACCATTATTTGGGCCTAGAGGAAGGCATTGGGAAGTAATAAGTAGATGATGGGTTGCTAGAGTGATAGAAGCTTAAACCCTAGTTTATGCGTTGATTCGTAAGGAGATGATTTGGATCCATATGTTTCATGCTATGGTTAGGTTTACCTTAATACTTTTGTTGTAGTTGTGGATGCTTGCAATAGAGGTTAATCATAAGTGGTATGCTTGTCCAAGTAAGGACAGTACCCAAGCGCCAGTCCACCCACATACCAAATTATCAAAGTACCGAACGCAAGTCATATGAGTGTGATGAAAACTAGCTTGATGATATTCCCATGTGTCCTCGGGAGCGCTTTTCTCTATATAAGAGTTTGTCCAGGTTTGTCCTTTGCTACAAAAAGGATCGGGCACCTTGCTGCACTTTATTTACTTTTGTTACTTGTTGCTTGTTACAAATTATCCTATCACAAAACTATCTGTTACCACTTGTTTCAGTACTTGCAGAGAATACCTTGCTGGAAACCGCTTATCATTTCCTTCTGCTCCTCGTTGGGTTTGACACTCTTACTTATCTAAAGGACTACGATAGATCCCCTATACTTGTGGGTCATCAATCAGTTATGTATTTTGATAATCAAAGTGCAATTCAGCTTGCAAAAGATGATTTTTTTAGGAAAGAATCAATCATATTGATGTGCGCAACTTATTCCTTAGGCATGATGCAAAAGACAAGACTTTCTATATTGAGAAGATTGGCACAAAAGACAATCCAGCTAATATGTTAATGAAGGAGGCTGTGAAGGAGAAGTTTGAGCATCGCTTGAACTTGGTGAGCATCCCTGCATGCCCGAGCTAACTCTCGTGTGGAGCATTGGAGGCAGTGAGTATGTCACTTGTCGGTTTGTTCATGTGGAAATGACTCTTTTAGAGATTGGGTTTTTGGCATTGATAAGCTTGATGTGTTTGTTATATGGTTCAATCATCGCTGACGTGGAGAATTATGATAATGTGCACCTCTATTTCGCCATTTAGAAGCAATTTTGCCATTTTAACATGCGAAACAACACATAAACATGTTATAGACTAAAATATGGGTTGTTTGACATGGTTACAAAGTTGAGGATGCCTTATGTAAACTTGTTTGTTTATCCCCCTCTCCCCCCGCCTAGTTCAGGAATAGACAGATGGTTGAGTTTTTTCTCTTCTTGGGAGAGTTATAGAGTAGAAGAGAGAGAGAGAGAGAGAGAGAGAGAGATGAGATAGGGAGAGAGAGAGTGAGGCCACCTAATCTACAAATACACCCAAATCTGAGTGCTACAATTGGCGATTTGGAGCCTCCCTTTCTTGTTGGCTTCCACCTTGTACTAGATTCATCTCTATAGTGGAAGATTGCTCTCCATCGCCTGCGGTTTTTCCACGCAAGGGGTTTCGACGTAAATCCTTGTGTCTCCCCTTGATTTGTTGTTTGTCTTGACATATTGGTTGTTTCTCAAGTGCTTGCTTGTTATTAGTGCCTATTGCTCAAGTCTGGTACAATTTTATTGTGTTGAGATTGGAGGCATGTTGTTATGTTGAGGCATTGGTGTTGTAGTGACCTGCTCTTGCAAGTATATTGTTGTAATGAACATTTGATAGCTTGGTGCTTGTCAATTTCATGATATAATTTAGATGTTCTACATGCACACAAATTGCTTGTTGAAATGTTTGTGAAGAACTAACTCGTTGTTTTAGTCGCTTTCCTTGCTCCTCTACGCTCACACAACTAATCTTAGATTTGGCGCTCCTGTTATCTACACAACTATACTAACTATCTAATTGCCCTTGCTTTACAACGTGGCCACATATATTCTAGTGGTTCAACACCAATAGTGTCCTACATATACCTTACACCCACTGTCGGTGTCAAAACCGGCGGATCTCGGGTAGGGGGTCCCGAACTATGCATCTAGGCCGGATGGTAATAGGAGGCAGGGGACACGAAGTTTTACCCAGGTTCGGGCCCTCTCTACCCGAGATCCGCCTGTTTTGACACCGACATTGGTGCTTTCATTGAGAGTTCCTCTGTGTCGTCGCCATCAGGAAGGATGCCTCGCCCCGTCTTTAAAGACGGCACCGTTGCTAAGGGAGCTTTGGCTGTTGGCCAAACCCTCCGGCTAGGTGGTTTTCTTATGACCACCTGTTCGGCTTCAACGCCGACGATGACCTCTCGAGCCATCGAAAACAATCTTCATGTCAACTCGGAACTGGCCGAGCAGTTAAATCCAATAGAGCTTTCCTCCATAAACGAGCTCTTGGATCGCTTCGCCGCCCTGGGAGTCGCTACGGATTATGACTAGATTGGGCCTAAAACCTATCTGAGAGAGATTAACTCTCCCCAAGCCACCCATCACGTTGCCGTGGTAGAGGGACAGTGTGGCGACCCTTCATCTATCCTAAGGACTCGCTATGTCCGGATTCCCGATCCCTCCAAACCGGATGACCGCGGAGGGTAGGATATCACTCAAGACCTGAACCGAGAATCAGGCTCCAGACTGGATTCATTGGACGACATCCAGGAATCCAAACTTTCGAGTTCGGAAATTCCTCGGCCTCTGAGCCTCAGAAGGGGTAAGGCTTCGGATTCAATTCCACCCACCCACCCGAACATTACCGATCTATCCCAAATCAGGCAAGAGCCCAAAGAAACAGTACATCATTACTGCGCCAGATTCCTCCTGGTTATGCACAGGATAAAGGGCTGCCGCGAGGAAGACGCAATTTCATCCTTCTGCAATAATTGCACGGACAAGGGAATACTCAACACCATAAGTCGCCGTGATATTACACGCTTTGTTGACTTAGCGTCCATTGTACGAAAGTACTGTGCGATGGAAAGCGCCTGGAAAACCGAAACATTATCAACAACCGTGACGCAACGGGCCGGATTGTGAAATGGGCCATCGAGCTCCTCCCGTTCGACATAACTTATAGGCCACGACGAGCCATCAAATCACAAGTTTTGGCCGATTTCGTCGCAGAATGGACGGAGGCCGAACTCCCTAAAGAGTATGGCACATATTCAAATTGGATCATGCATTTCGACGGCTCCAAAATGTTGGCCGGACTAGGGGCTGGTGTCGTTCTGACATCCCCCACAGGAGACGTAGTTCAATACGTACTACAGATTCTGTACACGGACTCCAACAATGCAGCCGAATACGAGGCTCTTCTACATGGTCTCCGGATGGCAGTATCCATGGGCATCCAACGCCTAGAGGTGCGCAGGGACTCGAACCTCGCAATATCCCAAATAAACGGAGACTTCAATGCCAAGGATCCAAAAATGGCAGCTTACCGCAACACCGTCCTAAAAATGTCAGCTCGGTTTGAGGGGCTTGAATTTCACCATATAGCCCGGGAAAATAATCAGGCGGCAGATGTCCTGGCACGCATCGGTGCAAAACGCGATGTAGTCCCCCCAACATCTTCTTGGAAAGGCTTTTTAAGCCATCCGTGGCATGGGAAGGGGAGCCGAACAATAACAGCCCGGACCCAACCGCACCGCCCGACTCCGAGCATTCTGACACAATCGGTGGCTCTGCCATTGAAGTAACACCTTCAGGCCACGTAATAATTGCCTTCATTGCCCCATGGACGGAACCATTACTCACCTACCTTACTAGGCAGGTACTCCCCGAGGACCAGAATGAGGCACGCTGCATAGTGCGGCGATCCAAAGCCTACAGAGTCCACGAGGGGGAGCTTTATAAGAAAAGCACTACCGGAGTCCTTCAAAGGTGCATCTCCGAAGAGGAGGGGCAGAATCTCCTGGCTGAAATCCATGCCGGACTCGGCGGTCATCACGCTGCAGCCCGATCTCTGGTAAGCAAGGCCTTCCGTACAGGTTTTTATTGGCCGACGGCCCGGGCAAACGCTCAGGACTTAGTCCAGCGATGCACCGGTTGCCAGCTCTTTGCAAACCAAAGCCATATGCCATCCACCGCCCTCCAAACTATCCCCATCACTTAGCCCTTTGCGGTCTGGGGGCTTGATATGGTTGGACCCCTTAAAGGCGGAACCCACAAGCACAAGTACCTACTCATCATGGTGGATAAGTTCACCAAATGGATAGAAGCCAAGCCTGTTAAGACGGCTGAATCCGGGCCTGTGATAGACTTCATATCCGGGGTTGTACACCATTACGGCGTCCCCCACAGCATCATCACTGATAATGGCACAAACTTTACGGCCGACGAGGTAAAACTCTGGTGCAAAAACTTGGGCATCAAGCTCGATTACGCTTCTGTCTATCACCCACAGACTAACGGCCAGGTCGAACATGCAAACGGTCTTATCATGAGCGGCATTAAACCCAGATTAGTACGATCCCTCAAGGAATCTAACACACATTGGGTAGAGGAGCTCGACTCCGTACTCTGGGGGCTGCGGACCACACCGAATCGCACCACCGGATATACACCATTCTTCATGGTGTACGGCGCAGAGGCAGTTTTGCCTTGCGACATAATTCATGACTCACCTCGAGTGCACATGTACGAAGAAAGGGAAGCCGAGCTCGATCGGCAGGACAGTTTGGACGCATTAGAGGAGGAGCGTGACGTGGCAAAAGCCCGTTCCGCATTTTATCAACAACAGGCTCGAAGATACGAAAGCAGAGAAGTACGGGCCAAAAATTACAACGTTGGCGAATTAGTTCTACGCCTGCCGGACAAGAAAAATGACAAACTCAAGACCAAGTGGGAAGGTCCCTTCATCATCGACCAAGTCCTGACTGGTGGTGCGTACCGCCTGCGAAGTGCATCGGATAACCGACTCGAGCCAAACCCATGGAACGCAGCCCGCCTCCGAAGATTCTATGCCTAGCGCCGGATCCTATGTTCGTCTCCTTACTCTGTCCATCTTTTATATATACCTTCTGTCTTACATTTCTCTCCTTCTCTCTCTCTTTCCCTCTTATAGCCTTTAGAGGCTCACAAAGTGACGCGCTATCCGCGCTCAACAAACCTGGGGGCTTCTTTCAACAGAAGCTTATTTCTACGGGCTTCACGCCCAACACATGTGTCAAACTTCCGCATGTACCTTTTATTCACCACTATATGCATCGATATGACTTAAGTTTTGGCCAAGCTGGGTTGCCTGGCTCCTGTGCTTATCCCGATTGTTCGGCTAGGCGGTAAAGGGAGCACCTCTGCGATTGTTACTGCCGGGTCAGCCGGACGTGTACCTCAGACTGGGTGAAGCCGAAAGCTAGCGTTCTTAAGGGAATATTCGGTCGGTGAACTAAAGACGATCTTTTTTATTTTTTCCACGTGCCCCCAGATGTTTTTCCTGCGTTTATCTTCGCAGCATGGACATGCACTTTAGGGCATGCCTCCTAGGGAAAGCAACCCCTAACGGAACTATTCTCCCTGGAAGATGTTTCTTACTAACCATGTAATATAACATAACTAGTCGGGCACTTGTCTGTTCACGCCATAATGACCCCTACGCCTAGTCTCCACGCATTCCCCGGTTCCTATATAACCGCACGGGAATTCGGACACACTCCGGACCATAAGGTCCCGAGGCTGAAGCAAAAAGGTCGGCCATGACAAACGATCTACAATCCGGCTAGAAGGCATTATAAATGTCAATTAAATTACATAGTCATTTTGACTAATTGTACTCCTCTTCAATACCATCTAACAGGCTGTCTAATTTACAGTCCTGCTGGGAATACTTTGCGGCCAACTCTACTTGGCCGTATACTAAGCTCACAGGGATCTCCTTCCCATCGGGCCCTACAGGACCAACCTCGGCCATATGGTTGGGGTCGGCCTGCGAATACCGCGTCTTCACCATGGCCCAGGCCTCCCTAGCGCCTTGACGGCAGGCTGATATCTTCCACAACTGGAAGCGCCGCCGTGCTCCCCTCAGCTTCTCCGCAAGCTCTCCAAGACCTTTGGGTGTGGAGACGGATGGCCACAGAACCTGGGCGACGCTTCGCATCGCCTGCCGAACTCGATCGAGCAATTGCAAGAGCTCGGGAAGAAGGTCACCAATAGAACCGGGCATCTCCTCTGCAGGATGACCTGTTAACATACCTACGGACATTGCTCTGTTAATCAACGGCACCGCCGAACTTTCTTTTAAAAGGTTCGTTCAAAGCACTTACTAAATATGCCGCGCCGAAGCCGCTGATTCTCCTTCACGGAGTCTGACAGCTGGGCACAAACATCTTTTAGCTCGATGCCCAGCCGGGTGTTGGCATCTTGGAGAATGTTCTTCTCCCCCATCACCTTTAACAGCACCCTCTCACCAGCCTTTAGTTGGCGTTTGAGGTGTTGCCTTTCCAGATTCAATCCGGCGCCATCTGCAATTTTATTTGTCAGATTCGCACAAAAGCCGTGCTTCGCCACATACTTATCTTTCGAAATGTATATTACCAGAGGGGGTCTCCTTAGGCTCCCCTGCCGCGGCTAGTGCGGCCTCCAGTTGGGCTTTGCACTCTTCCAGCTCCTGGGTCAGTAGGGAATTCTTTTCTGTAAGAACCTGCATTTCAAATGATCCTTAAACCAGTTATTCTGACTGTTTTCAGTCTCGGGGGCTACTGCTACATATATATTTACCAAAATTTTCTTACCCGTATGTCTTTTACATATTGCTCCGTGGCTCTGGCAAGACCATTTTGAGCGGCACGGAGGTGCGCATCTCCCGAATTGAAGGCATCTAATGCCTCTTGGGAGAAGCAAGTGTCGCGAAGAATTGTCCGGCGACGCCTGTGGTTCATGGCACTTTCCACCTCTGAGTTGGTGGCAGATAACCCGTCCGCATCCTCCGTCGGAGGAACGTCTGGCACACGCCTTGCGTTCGCCTCCGCCCCAGGACCAGGCTTTGGAGCCTGGCCGGTGGAGGCGCGATTAACAGCCTCTCCGGATATAGTCTGGCGAGGTCTCTTCGTCCTGAAAAGGGCACAAGTGTCAAGTGTGCCTCGAAGGTATAACAACTGGGATAAAGGGGCGCGCCATACCTTCGCGCTGATGCCTCGGTCCGGACTCCACCTCTTTTCTGCCCATGGGGCCCTGCGGCCCCTGGTTGGTTTGTCGCCGTAGGTTCGGCCTTCTGCCTTAAAAACCTCCCCTGCAAAGTTCGGTTACAATCAGGAAATTAAACACGCGTGGACGGACCCCTGTCCGAGGTACAGGGACTTCGGTCTCAGGTACCTGGGGTGTTCGGATTAGCCCTGGGTAATCAGCCGTAATGGCCACCAGGGCGTTGTCCTCGCTCAATTGATGGAACACTCCATCAATCGGCTACACAGATATGTCCGGATCCTCTTGAGAGGCCGGGTCGAGAGACCGTCCTGAGTCCTCGGGTTGTGGAGGCGGGTTGCTTATGTCCTTAACGGCCCGGCGCAGTTCCTGCGTTGAAGTCATCAGACTAAGTATTTAACAATGGGAACACTAAACGGATGAGCAAGTAAACACGACCACTTACCCAGCTTGGGGGATTGTGCATAGAGAATCCACCCTGTGGGTTGACGCGGAGAAATTCCTCCTATTCTCCCTTGTACAAAGTGGACAAGATCTTTAATAGAGTGGCAACTGAATCTGGCCCTTTACGACCGTAGCGGGTGGCATCGTCCTCCCCGTTGAAATCCCACATGGGGTGGCTTCTGTACTGAAGCGGCTGCACCCCCGCATGATGCATTCGGCCATAACTCCGATCATGGTTAGTCCGGAATGGGCCAACAATCTTATTCGGCCCATGAGATAAACGATGTCCCTGTCACTTTCCCTTTGAGGGCTCCGTGGACGCCAGCTTAGGCGCTTCTTTAAAGGAGCACTATCGAACTCTAGGAGGCCGATCCGGATAGGATCCGGCAGCGGGACGTCTTCTATATAGAACCATTCCGAGGGCCAGTCTTCGGACGCCTTCTTTGGAGTTCCGGACAGATATCCGGTCCCGGCAATGCACCATACTTCGGCTCCGCCCACTTGATACATTGACCCTTTCTTGGAACGGGGCATGAGGCAAAATAGCTCCTTCCACAGTCCGAAATGAGCTTCAATACCCAAGAACAGCTCGCAAAGGGCTACAAAGCCCGCGATGTGCAATACTGAGGCAGGCGTGAGATGATGTAGCTGGAGGCCGTAGAACTCCAGCAGCCCCCGGAGAAATGGGTGGATGGGAAATCCGAGCCCCCTTATTAAGTAAGGAACGAGGCACACCCGCTCTCCTTTGGATGGATTAGGGGCATTCTCTGCTTGCTCTCCGCCATTGTAGACGGCAAGACCGGCTCGGACCGGGACCATATAGGCCGAGGGGAGAAATCCCTTGGTCTGAAGCATCACTAGCTCGCTATGCGGAGTAGAACATCTCTCCCAATATCCAGGCTTAGGGCTAGAAGGACAAGAGGACGAGTTGCGGCGGCTGGCCATGGTGGAATGGACCTTTGACGGATGCGCTCTGATGAACACTCGTGGAGGGGAGAAGGTGTGGATTGGATCTAAATCCTCGTCCCCTTAAAAAGGGCAACTCATTTACACGGCAAGGGGTGTGAACGTAAAAACACTCAGACTTTTCATATTCGTTTGGCACGTGGGGAGCAGCCATTATTGGGCGTAGAAGCCGAGGAGTGCAACATCTACAAGAAACCGGACTTTATTCAAACAGGTACACGGAATTTGGAGGAGAACCCGCCTTGCAATGTCGAAGACAATCTGCACGCCGGACTCATCGTCATTGAAGCCTGGTTCGGGGGCTACTGAGGGAGTCCTGGATTAGGGGGTGTTCGGACAGCCAGATTATATCCTTTGGCCGGATTCCTGGACTATGAAGATACAAGATTGAAGACTCCGTCCCGTGTCCGGAAGGGACTTTCCTTGGCGTGGAAGGCAAGCTTGGCGATACGGATGTTCAGATCTCCTACCATTGTAACCGACTTTATGTAACCCTAACCCTCTCCGGTGTCTATATAAACCGGAGGGTTTTAGTCCGTAGGAGAACATACACATCAACACTCATACCATAGGCTATCTTCTAGGGTTTAGCCTCTCTGATCTCGTGGTAGATCAACTCTTGTAATACCCATATCATCAATATTAATCAAGCAGGACGTAGGGTTTTACCTCCATCGAGAGGGCCCGAACCTGGGTAAAACTTCGTGTCCCCTGCCTCCTGTTACCATCCGGCCTAGACGCACAGTTCGGGACCCCCTACCCGAGATCCGCCGGTTTTGACACCGACACCCACTATATTGTAATTCAGACAATGATTTGATTTGATTTGATTTGATTTGATTCAGTTAATCCAAGAGATTTGATTTGATTTGATTGGCTGACATATAGTTAGAATGATTTGATTTGACCGAGTTCATGCAATTACCGTACAAGCACCAACTGGGGCATTGCAAAATATTTGATTTGATTGAGTTAATGCAGAACGTGAAGGATGGGAGGCTTCATCAGCGAACGTACAACCACCAACTCCCCTTCAATAGTAGAGAATTTCCCTAAAAGGAAGGCACTTTGAGTCAGGGATGACAAAATCAATGTATCTATATATGTCCTATGACCATATTCTATCCATAGACTATTCTGCCACATGTTTTGCAATTTCCCCACAAGCAAGCGTTGAACATTGTTGGTCTTGTACCCAACTGACCATATTCTATCCATAGACTTACGGATTATGCTAGAATGTGATATGATTACTACAACAATAACATCAGCACACGAGACACAATATTGTAACATGGAAAGCCCATAAATTGATGAAATACATATGGGTGAAACCATCCAAATCTTCTTTCACTTAATATCAAAAGTGAGGCACAACAAGTTAATCTCTGGGTGAAACTAGAGGTTCACATGCATCGAGGTTTTGTCACATTGCACAACAATATGGTAGCAAAAGCGAATGATGAACAATATCACAAATGATGGTGGCATCATATCTCAAAAGGGACAAGTGGGTATATGTGAACCTCAGAACGTTGAGGACGAACTCACTTTGCTTGATAGCAAGCTTATTTGTTTGATCTTTCTTCTCTTTTCTCTCGGTATATTAGAATTCTCTTCCTTCTTCTCGAATGGACTTGAAGTCTTGTCTCTCCTTACTCGTTGATTGGGAGGCCCAAACATCCCCATTTGTGAATATACAGTCCAAAGTGCACTATTTAGAAAGTCAAGTTAGACCAAATGGCTTGTGAGCTCTTGCGCTTGTTGTGCAAATAGGGTCTCAAATCACCTCTTCAATGCTCAAATGAAGAGGATCATCCAACACTATCAATATAAACTACGGTATACTTCTGGACTAGACAAAAAGAGCCATCACGTGGTATAATGAAAAGTCGTATATGTGTGACGGTATCAGGGTTAAAATTTTAAAAAATATTTGTGTATGTATGTATGTTGAAAGATTTACGGATTTATGCCCAATTTTCTTCAATGTTGTCGTGTGCTTTGGTGGCGCAATAGGGTGACCTCCTAATAATAATATAAAAACACTAAATCTAACATAGAATCATTGATATCCCTGTTAAAAGACAAATTGAAGCCATTCTTTGATTTAGCGCTCCTATTCTCTAAACAGCTCTACTAAATTTGTTAACTAACACGCCATCTTCCCCCGAAAAAGACAAAAAAACTAAAACACAATCAAATGCACGTCCTTGGGCAATGCAAGTTGGGAGTTATTTACCCAAAACCATCACACTTGGGGCTAGGATAACAACTTGGTACCACATTTGAACCAGGGCACAAAAAACCACCGAAAATGAGCCTAATACATAACACGGAGCACTGATGCTAGAATTTGGTCGCGAAAACAGCGAAACCGACAGGTAGGGCCCACTATCAGGCTGACATGGCAAAGACCAAAAACTTTGACCGATTGATGTGGCAAATGAGATGTGGGCCCCGCCTGTCAATGACTAAACGGTTGTGTTCTTCACAACATTTTTTCTACGGGGCATTCCATCGAGCAGCTTCCGTGCGTTCATCTTCTGGTCGCTGAGGAAGGCACATCACGCCAATGGGCACGCCGGAGCAGTAACCAGAGGAACGGCGGGCCAGGCGCCTTCATCAAGGCCGCGAGCTCGCGCAACTCTTCCTGTACTCCTACCAAGGGGGTGACCACCTTGCCGAGTTGGCATACATGGCGGCGCGGGCAGGGTGTCGATCGACCCAAGCCGTGGCCATGCGGGGAAGGAACGAGAGCTCACCTTGAGCACATGTGCGTGCTCGGACACAAGGAGGTACGACTCGAGAGACATCCTCGTTAGCGGCAGCGGCCGACGGAGCATGGCGGTGTGGGGAAGACGGCTCAGTGATGCGCATCTTGTCGATGTTTGCAGCGGAGGCATCGGGAGGATGTGTCGAAGCCCAGTGACCAGATGCGAGGCGCGGAGGTTCGCCGGAGCGGGAGATGGAGGCCCGGTGGTGAGTGGTCGGAGGTGGAGAAGACGACCACAGCACGGCCGATTCTGGACGTCCCAATCGAATTTCTCTGGTATGATTGGTCAGGGAGGCCTTCCAGAGCTCCTAGACGAGGTGGTGGAGCTCGCGGTGGTCTCTGGCCAAGAGAATGATGGCCGCCAGCGACTGAGTAACGAGGACGAGTTGCTCCTTGTGCATGCTAGGGAGTGATACGTCTCCAACGTATCTATAATTTTTGATTGTTCCATGCTATTATATTATCTGTTTTGGATGTTCATGGGCTTGATTATACACTTTTATATTATTTTTGGGACTAACCTATTAACCGGAGGCCCAGCCCAAATTGTTGTTGTTTTGCCTATTTCAGTGTTCCGCAGAAAAAGAATATCAAACGGAGTCCAAAAGGAATGAAACCTTTGGGAGCATGATTTTTGGGACAAACGTGATCCAGAGGACTTGGAGTGGACGTCAAGCAATCAACGAGGCGGCCACGAGGCAGGGGGCGCGCCTACCCCCTGGGCATGCCCTCCCCCTCGTGGCTTAACCGACCTACTTCTTCCTCCTATATATGTTCACATACCCCGAAAACATCCAGGAGCACCACGAAACCCTATTTGCACCGCCACAACCTTCTGTACCCAAGAGATCCCATCTTGGAGCCTTTTCCGGAGCTCCACCGGAGGGGGAATTGATCACGGAGGGCCTCTACATCAACTCCATGGCCCCACCAATGATGTGTGAGTAGTTTACCTCAAACCTTCGGGTCCATAGTTATTAGCTAGATGGCTTCTTCTCTCTCTTTGGATCTTAATACAAAGTTCTCCTCGATTCTCTTGGAGATCTATTCGATGTAACTCTTTTTGCGGCGTGTTTGTCGAGATCCGATGAATTGTGGGTTTATGATCAAGACTATCTATGAACAATATTTGAATCTTCTCTGAATTTTTTTATGTATGATTGGTTATCTTTGCAAGTCTCTTCGAATTATCAGTTTGGTTTGGCCTACTAGATTGATCTTTCTTGCAATGGGAGAAGTGCTTAGCTTTGGGTTCAATCTTGCGGTGCTCGATCCCAGTGACAGAAAGGGAAACAACACGTATTGTATTGTTGCCATCGAGGATAAAAAGATGGGGTTTATATCATATTGCATGAGTTTATCCCTCTACATCATGTCATCTTGCTTAAAGCGTTACTCTGCTCTTATGAACTTAATACTCTAGATGCATGCTGGATAGCGGTCGATGTGTGGAGTAATAGTAGTAGATGCAGGCAGGAGTTGGTCTACTTGTCACGGACATGATGCCTATATACATGATCATACGTAGATATTCTCAGAATTATTCAATTTTCTATGAATTGCTCGACAGTAATTTATTCACCCACCGTAATACTTATGCTATCTTGAGAGAAGCCACTAGTTAAACCTATGGCCCCCGGGTCTATTCTCCATCATACAAGTTTCCAATCTATTTTATTTTGCAATCTTTACTTTCAATCTATATCATAAAAATACTAAAAATATTTATCTTATTATCATTATCTCTATCAGATCTCACTCTTGCAAGTGGCCGTGAAGGGATTGACAACCCCTTTATTGCGTTGGTTGCGAGGTTCTTATTTGTTTGTGCAAGTACGAGGTGACTCGTGCGTGGTCTCCTACAGGATTGATACCTTGGTTCTCAAAAACTGAGGGAAATACTGGTGCTGCTTTGTTGCATCACCCTTTCCTCTTCAAGGGAAAACCAACGCATGCTCAAGAGGTAGCCAGAAGGATTTCTGGCGCCGTAGCCGGGGAGATCTACGCCAAGTCAAGACATACCAAGTACCCATCACAACTCTTATCCTTCGCATTACATTATTTTCCATTTGCCTCTCGTTTTCCTCTCCCCCACTTCACCCTTGTCGTTTTATTCGCTCTCTTTCCGTTTGCCTCTTTTCCGCTTGCTTCGTCATTATGGCTAGTCCTTTATCTACTCCTTTATCTCCCGAGAATGAAGTTCTTAATTTTAAACAAAGGGAGGGAGAAAATCTAAAAGATGCTTGGTACAGAATTTGCAATGCGCAAAATAGATCTACTAGGAAGCAATCTACTTCCGTTCTTCTTCGCAATTTTTATGTAGGCATCACTCCTTGGAATAGATATATTCTTGATACCATTACCGGAGGAAATTTCTTGGGTAGCCATACTTTTGATTCTTATAATGCTATGATAGATTTGTTTGGCCCACCACCTCTTTTGGTTAATGGAACTATTTTAACTTTGGAACACGTGATGCAACGACTTGAAATTATTGAAAATAAAGTTGCCACCGTAGAGTTGATTGAAATTTTGGATAGAAAGATCCATAACCAAATTACCCAATACGAATCTAAGGTAGGAGTTGCCCTTAAATTTTTTAAAGAAAAGGAACCTATGGTTAATGAAAAGATAGATCAAGATTCCACTAGAATTGATAAAATTGAGGATATTATTACCAACCTAGGGTCTGCCTTCTCTTCCGTGAAAAATACTCCTTCTAATGCTAAGATTGCCAAATTGATTTATGTTCCTAAAAATAAGGGTGAAACTTCTAGTAAAGGAAATGCGGACCTCAAATCCATCAGTGTTCACCCCAACTTTCTCACTATCCTTAAGGAACCTTTTGCTACAACTGATTTTCTTGATTTCGTGCCTAGGAGTTTGATAATTAATAAAAAGAAAGAAACTCCTAGGAGTTATAGGTGTCTTATTGAAGAATTGCCTATCAAAGATGGCAATACCTAGATCTATCCTCGCTTTTATGCCTAGCTAGGGGCGTTAAACAATAGCGCTTGTTGGGAGGCAACCCAATTTTATTTTTATTCCTTGCTTTTCGTTCCTGTTTAGTACTCCCTCCGTCCCAAAATAAGTGACTCGGGTTTGTACTAACTTTGTACTAAAGGTAGTACAAAGTTGAGTCACTTATTTTGGGACGGAGGGAGTAATAAATAATTTATCTAGCCTCTGTTTTGGTTGTGTTTTTTATGTTTAATTAGTGTTTGTGCCAAGTAGAACCGTTGGGAAGACTTGGGGAAAGTCCTTTTGATCTTGCTGTAAAAAATAGAAACTTTAGTGCTCACGAGAATTGCTGCCATTTTTTACTGGAGAGTACTATTTAGTTAATTATTTTTGCAGATGATTAATAGATAAATTCCTCACGTCCAGAAATTTATTTTAGAATTTTTGGGGTTTCATAAGTATTCGAAACCTACAGATTACTACAGAATGTTCTGTTTTTGACAGATTCTATTTTTGTGTGTTGTTTGCTTATTTTGATGAATCTATGGCTAGTAATAGAGTTTATGAATCATAGAGAAGTTGGAATACCGTAGGTTTAACACCAATATAAATAAAAAATTAGTTCATTACAGTACCTTGAAGTGGTGGTTTGTTTTCTTACTAACGGATCTCACGAAGATTTTCTTTTAAGTTTTGTGTTGTGAAGTTTTCAAGTTTTGGGTAAAGATTTGATGGATTTTGGAACAAGGAGTGGCAAGAGCCTAAGCTTGGGGATGCCCAAGGCACCCCAAGGTAAAATCCAAGGACACCAAAAAGCCTAAGCTTGGGGATGCCCCGGAAGGCATCCCCACTTTCGTCTTCGTCCATCGGTAACTTGGAGCTATATTTTTATTCGCCACATGATATGTGTTTTGCTTGGAGCGTCTATTATGATTTGAGTCTTTGCTTTTTAGTTTACCACAATCATCCTTGCTGTACACACCTTTTGGGATAGACACACATGAATTGGAATTTATTAGAATACTCTATGTGCTTCACTTATATCTTTCGATTTGGATAATTTTTGCTCTAGTGCTTCGCTTATATCTTTTAGAGCATGGCGGTGGTTCAATTTTATAGAAATAATTGATCTATCATGCTTCAGTTATATCATTTTGAGAGTCCTTTAGAACAGCATGATAATTCACTTTGGTTATAAATTTTAAATGCTAAGAGAAGTTGGATGCTTGATAGATTGTTTTGAGATATAAAGGTGGTAATATTAGAGGTGTGCTAGTTGAGTAATTGTGAAATTGATGAATACTTGTGTTGAAGTTGGCAGGTCCCGTAGCATGCACGTATGGTAAACGTTATGTGACAAATTTGAAGCATGGGGTGTTCTTTGATTGCTTTCCTTATGAGTGGCGGTCGGGGATGAGCGATGGTCTTTTCCTACCAATATATCCCCCTAGGAGCATGCGTGTAGTGCTTGGTTTTGATGACTTGTAGATTTTTGCAATAAGTATGTGAGTTCTTTATGACTAATGTTCAGTCCATGGATTATACGCACTCTCACCCCTCCATCATCGCTAGCCTCTTCGGTACCGTGCATTGCCCTTTCTCACCTTGAGAGTTGGTGCAAACTTCGCCAGTGCATCCAAACCCCGTGATATGATACGCTCTATCACACATAAGCCTCCTTATATCTTCCTCAAAACAGCCACCATACCTACCTATTATGGCATTTCCATAGCCATTCCGAGATATATTGCCATGCAAATCTCCACCGTTACATTTATTATGACATGCATCATCATTGTCATATTGCTTTGCATGATCGTGTAGTCGACATCGTATTTGTGGCAAGGCCACCATGCTTAATTTTTCATACATGTCACTCTTGATTCATCGCAATCCCGGTACACCGGCGGGGGCATTCACATAGAGTCATATTTTGTTCTGAGTATCGAGTTGTAATCCTTGAGTTGTAAGAAAATAAAAGTGTGATGATCATCATTAGAGCATTGTCCCATGTGAGGAAAACATGATGGAGACTATGATTCCCCCACAAGTCGGGATGAGACTCCGG
>NC_057800.1:614995640-614999224 GCF_018294505.1 Triticum aestivum
AGCCCCCCCCCCCCAAAAAAGAGAATGAGAGAAAAAGAGAGAAGGGGCAATGTTACTGATACGTCTCCAACGTATCTATAATTTTTGATTGCTCCATGCTATATTATCTACTATTTTGGACATTATTGGGCTTTATTATCCACTTTTATATTATTTTTAGGACTAACCTATTAACCGGAGGCCCATCCTAGAATTGCTGTTTTTTTGCCTATTTTAGGGTTTAGAAGAAAAGGAATATCAAACGGAGTCCAAACGGAATGAAACCTTCGGGAACGTGATTTTCTCACCGAACATGATACAGGAGACTTGGACCCTACGTCAAGAAACAAAGGAGGAGGCCACGAGGTAGGGGGGCACGCCTACCCCCCCTAGGCGCGCCCTCCACTCTCGTGGGCCCCCTGTTGCTCCACCGACGTACTCCTTCCTCCTATATGTACCTACGTACCCCCAAACGATCAGATACGGAGCCAAAACCCTAATTCCACCGCCGTAACTTCCTGTATCCACGAGATCCCATCTTGGGGCCTGTTCCGGAGCTTCGCCGGAGGGGGCATCCATCACGGAGGGCTTCTACATCAACACCATAGCCTCTCCGATGAAGTGTGAGTAGTTTACCTCAGACCTTCGGGTCCATAGTTATTAGCTAGATGGCTTCTTCTCTCTTTTTGGATCTCAATACAATGTTCTCCCCCTCCCTTGTGGAGATCTATTCGATGCAATCTTCTTTTTGCGGTGTGTTTGTTGAGACCGATGAATTGTGGGTTTATGATCAAGATTATCTATGAACACTATTTGAATCTTCTCTGAATTCTTTTATGTATGATTGGTTATCTTTGCAAGTCTCTTCGAATTATCAGTTTGGTTTGGCCTACTAGATTGATCTTTCTTGCAATGGGAGAAGTGCTTAGCTCTGGGTTCAATCTTGCGGTGTCCTTTCCCAGTGACAATAGGGGCAGCAAGGCACGAATTGTATTATTGCCATCGAGGATAACAAGATGGTTTTTTTATCATATTGCATGAATTTATCCCTCTACATCATGTCATCTTGCTTAAGGCGTTACTCTGTTTTCATGAACTTAATACTCTAGATGCATGCTGGATAGCGGTCGATGAGTAGAGTAATAGTAGTAGATGCAGGCAGGAGTCGGTCTACTTGTCTCGGACGTGATGCCTATATACATGATCATACCTAGATATTCTCATAACTATGCTCAATTGTGTCAATTGCTCAACAGTAATTCGTTCACCCACCGTAAAATACTTATGCTCTTGAGAGAAGCCACTAGTGAAACCTATGGCCCCCGGGTCTATCTTCATCATATTAATCTTCCAATACTTAGTTATTTACTTTGATTTTTTACTTTGCTTTTATTTTACTTTCCATCTTTATCATAAAAATACCAAAAATATTATCTTATCGTATCTATCAGATCTCACTGTCATAAGTGACCGTGAAGGGATTGACAACCCCTTGTCACGTTGGTTGCGAGGAGTTATTTGTTTTGTGCAGGTACTAGGGACGTGTGCGCAACCTCCTACTAGATTGATACCTTGGTTCTCAAAAACTGAGGGAAATACTTACGCTACTTTGCTGCATCATCCTTTCCTCTTTGGGGCAATCCAACACGGTGCTCAAGAGGTAGCAAGAAGAATTTCTGGCACCGTTGCCGGGGAGGTTCGCGCAAGTCAAGATTTACTCCCGACAACGAGCCATTTCTGGCGCCATTGCCGGGGAGTCTACACAAAAGTCAACATACCAAGTACCCATCACAACCCTTATCTCCCGCATTACATTATTTGCCATTTTCCTCTCGTTTTCCTCTCCCCCACTTCACCCTTGTCGTTTTATTCGCCCTCTCTCTCTATCCTCCCTCTCTTTCTCTATTTGCCTCTTTTTGCCCGCTTGCTTTTTGTTTGCTTGTGTGTTGGATTGCTTGCTTGTCACGATGGCTCAAGATAACACTAAATTGTGTGACTTTACCAATACCAACAACAATGATTTTATTAGCACTCCGATTGCTCCTCTTACCGATGCTGAATCTTGTGAAATTAATGCCGATTTGCTGAATCTTGTCATGAAAGATCCATTTTCCGGCCTTCCTAGTGAAGATGCCGCCACCCATCTAAATAGCTTCGTTGATTTATGTGATATGCAAAAGAAGAAAGATGTGGACGACAATATTGTTAAATTGAAGCTATTTCCTTTTTCGCTTAGAGATCGTGCTAAAGCTTGGTTTTCGTCTTTGCCTAAAAATAGTATTGATTCTTGGAACAAGTGCAAAGATGCTTTTATCTCTAAGTATTTTCCTCCTGCTAAGTCATCTCCCTTAGAAACGATATTATGAATTTTAAGCAACTTTATCATGAACTTGTTGCACAAGCTTGGGAGAGGATGAAATTAATGATACGTAATTGCCCTACTCATGGTTTGAATTTGTGGATGATTATACAAAACTTTTATGCCGGATTGAATTTTGCTTCTTGAAATCTTTTAGATTCGGCCGCGGAAGGCACTTTTATGGAAATCACTTTAGGATAAGCTACTAAACTCCTAGATAATATTATGGTTAATTATTCTCAATGGCATACTGAAAGATCTACTAATAAAAATGTGCATGCGATAGAAGAAATTAATGTTTTGAGTGGAAAGATGGATGAACATATGAAATTATTTGCTAGTAAGAGTGTTTCTTATGATACTAATGATATGCCCTTGTCTACTTTGATTGAGAATAATAATGAATCTATGGATGTGAATTTTGTTGGTAGGAACAATTTTGGTAACAACGCGTATAGAGGAAACTTTAATCCTAGGCCTTATCCTAGTAATCCCTCTAATAATTATGGTAATTCCTACAAAAATTCTTATGGAAATTATAATACGATGCCCTCTTATTTTGAATCTAATATTAAAGAATTTATTACTTCGCAAAAGAATTTCAATGCTTTGATTGAAGAGAAATTGCTTAAAATTGATGATTTGGCTAGGAATGTTGATAAAATTTCTCTTGATGTTGATTCTTTGAAACTTAGATCTATTCCACCTAAGCATGATATCAATGAGTCTCTCAAAGCCATGAGAATTTCCATTGATGAGTGCAAAGAAAGAACCGCTAGGATGCGTGCTAAGAAAGATGCCTTTATAAGAGCGTGTTCTTCTAGTTCCTATGAAAATAAAGATGAAGATCTAAAAGTAATTGATGTGTCCCCTATTAAATCTTTGTTTTGCAATATGAATCTTGATAATGATGGGACTGAATATGATCCACCTTTACCTAGAAGGCGTTCCAAAAATTCATAGTTTTTAGATCTTGATGCTAAATTTGATGAAAGTGGGATTGAAGAAATTAAAACCCTAGATGTTGCTAAACCCGCTATTATGGATTTCAAGGAATTTAATTATGAAAATTGCTCTTTGATTGATTGTATTTCCTTGTTGCAATCCGTGCTAAATTCTCCTCATGCTTATAGTCAAAATAAAGCGTTTACTAAACATATCGTTGATGCCTTGATACAATCTTATGAAGAAAAACTTGAGTTGGAAGTTTCTATCCCTAGAAAGCTTTATGATGAGTGGAAACCAA
>NC_057800.1:614999234-615001519 GCF_018294505.1 Triticum aestivum
AATACCTAGATCTATCCTTGCTTTTTATGCCTAGCTAGGGGCGTTAAACGATAGCGCTTGTTGGGAGGCAACCCAATTTTATTTTTATTCCTTGTTTTTCGCTCCTGTTTAGTAATAAATAGTTTACCTTGCCTCTGTTTTTGTTGTGTTTTTTGTGATTAATTAGTGTTTGTGCCAAGTAGAACCATTGGGAAGACTTGGGGAAAGTCTTGATATCTTGCTGTAAAAAAACAGAAACTTTAGCGCTCCCAAGAACTGCTGCCATTTTTATTTGGAAAGTGCTATTTAGTTAATTATTTTTGCAGATGATTAATAGATAAATTACTCACGTCCAGAAATTTATTTTAGAAATTTTGGGGTTCCAGATCTTGCGCTAGCTACATATTACTACAGACTGTTCTGTCTTTGACAGATTCTGTTTTTCGTGTATTGTTTGCTTATTTTGATGAATCTACGGCTAGTAAAATAGTTTATAAACCATAGAGAAGTTGGAATACAGTAGGTTTAAAACCAATATAAATTAAAAATGAGTTCATTACAGTACCTTGAAGTGGTCTTTTGTTTTCTTTCGCTAACGGAACTCACGATATTTTCTACTTTTAGTTTTGTGTTGTGAAGTTTTCATGTTTTGGGTAAACATTTGATGGATTATGGAATAAGGAGTGGAAAGAGCCTAAGATTGGGGATGCCCATGGCACCCCCAAGATAATCTAAGGACACCTAAAAGCCAAAGCTTGGGGATGCCCCGGAAGGCATCCCCTCTTTCATCTACTTCTATCGGTAACTTTACTTGGAGCTATATTTTTATTCACCACATGATATGTGTTTTGCTTGGAGCGTCTTGTATTATTTGAGTATTTATTTGTTAATTTACCACAATAATCCTTGCCGTACACACCTTTTGAGAGAGCCATACATGATTTGGAATTTGTTAAAATACTCTATGTGCTTCACTTATATCTTTTGAGTTATATAGTTTTGCTCTAGTACTTCACTTATATCTTTTAAAGCACGGTGGTGGATTTGTTTTATAGAAACTATCGATCTCACATGCTTCACTTAGATTATTTTGAGAGTCTTAAATAGCATGGTAATTTTCTTAAATAATCCTAATATGCTTGGTATTCAAGAATAGTAAAAACTTTCTTATGAGTGTGTTGAATGCTAGGAGAAGTTTGACGCTTGATAATTGTTTTGAGATATGAAGATGGTGATATTAAAGTTGTGCTAGTTGAGTAGTTGTGAATTTGAGAAATACTTGTGTTAAAGTTTGTGATTCCCATAGCATGCACGTATGGTGAACCGTTATGTGATGAAGTCGGAGCATGATTTTTTTTTGATTGTCTTCCTTATGAGTGGCGGTCGGGGACAAGCGATGGTCTTTTCCTACCAATCTATCCCCCTAGCAGCATGCGTGTAATACTTTGCTTTATTAACTTGTAGATTTTTGCAATAAGTATATGAGTTCTTTATGACTAATGTTGAGTCCATGGATTATACACACTTTTCTTCCTTCCACCATTGCTAGCCTCTCTAATACCGCGCACCTTTCGCCGGTATCATACACCCACCATATACCTTCCTCAAAACAGCCACCATACCTACCTATTATGACATTTCCATAGCCATTCCGAGATATATTGCCATGCAACTTTCCACCGTTCCATTTATTATGACACACTCCATCATTGTCATATTGCTTAGCATGATCATGTAGTTGACATCGTATTTGTGGCCAAACCACCATTCATAATTATTTCATACATGTCACTCATGAGTCATTGCATATCCCGGTACACCGCCGGAGGCATTCATATAGAGTCATATTTTGTTCTAAGTATCATGTTGTAATTGTTGAGTTGTAAGAAAATAAAAGTGTGATGATCATCATTATTAGAGCATTGTCCCAGTGAGGAAAGGATGATGGAGACTATGATTCCCCCACAAGTCGGGATGAGACTTCAGACGGAAAAAAAGAACAGAAAAGAGGCCATAAAAAAGAGAGAGAAAAGGCCAAAAATGAGAGAAAAAGAGAGAAGGGGCAATGCTACTATCCTTTTACCACACTTGTGCTTCAAAGTAGCACCATGATATTCATGATAGAGAGTCTCTCATTGCGTCACTTTCATATACTAGTGGGAATTTTTCATTATAGAACTTGGTTTGTATATTCCAATGATGGGCTTCCTCCAAATGCCCTAGGTCTTCATGAGTAAGCAAGTTGGATGCACACCCACTTAGTTTCTTTTGTTGAGCTTTCATATACTTATAGCTCTAGTGCATCT